>NW_026645628.1:0-103835 GCF_949987535.1 Balaenoptera acutorostrata
CCAGAGTGGCTGTTGGCAATTTACATCCCACCCATCAGCTTAGCAAGGCTCCCATTTCTCCATGGCCGGTCCTGCATTTCTGGTTTGGACACTTTTTTCCGCATGGCCCTTTTGCCCGCTGGGAAGCGAGACTTCTTTGGAGCGCTGATTGGCCTTTCCAGGTTGCTTGGTTGGCCAAAAAGGGCGTATGCGTTTTTTCCTGAATATATTCAGGAAAAAACGCATACGCCCTTTTTGGCCAAGGGCATCATTGTCCACGTTTTGCCGCTTTTCATGTGCTTTCAAGGCGATTCGAATCTACCTCCTGAAATCTGTTTCCTGCAATTCTGCCTTGCTTTCAAAGCCTCTTCGTTGCCTTCCCTTAGTATATTTGTGGACGAGAGGTATCATTTAAAACTGTGCAGGTTTGTGAATTGCAGTGCCCCTGAGCTCCATTTTTCAACTCGCTTTTTTGGGAGCCGGCCGCAAAAGCGCAGGATTGCTTCAGGCCCTCTTCTGGTTCTGGGGGGCAGGCTGAGCTTGTGCTTAATTCTTCTTCCTGATGGGAAAATAGAGTGACCTTTGCCTGTCCCAACACCTAGAGCTAGTCTCTCATTGGTTCCCCCTCTTCCCGTTCATCCTCAGGACAAATTGCAACCTGTACGGAACAGGAGGTTAAAGGTGCTGATTCTCCAAGGAGGGAGATGGCTAGTAAATCGGCTGGAATGGCGAACCCGAGCAAAGGAGATGAGAAATGAGGTGCGTTTTAGAAACCTTTCCCGATCACACGGTGTACCATCTTCTGGGTTTCTCATGCCTGTTTTCGACGTAGGAAGATGCCCTTGAACCTGGAGATTTGGGACCCATGGGATGGGTACCATGCAGTATTACTTGAAAGGGTCTGCGTTGGCTCACCCAACCTCACCGAACCTCTCAGCCCCAAGAGTGTCCACCCTTATGTCTCAATCAGCTGTGGGTCTAGATATGGTCAATCCAGGTTGCATCACAGCCCCTGAACGAATTTTGTAAGAATTTCTCTCTCTTTCACTGTCTTTGTTTCACGGGTTTTGAAAAGTAATTTAGTTTTATAATGGGGTTTAGCTGCTTTTCACGGCTGTGTTTATGCCGCTTTACACCCCCTTGACTCACTTACAGAGAGATATCAATACATAGGTTTGAAGATTCTTACTAGTCAGATATATTCTTGTGCGGTGAATAGGGGGTGTTGAGTCCAGTTCACTGAAAAAGGAATAGGTCTTGTCTCTTACATATTGGGTTTATGGAACGGTATCGGAGCTAATTTGAAACCCTTGTTTTATGCATCACCCCACCTCACCTTTCCCGTTCAGCAGCCATAGTGTGTTTCCTAAACGTGGGACTCTGTTCTGTTTTGCAATTCAGTTCAAGTGTAGCGGTTTTTAAATTCCCACTCTAAGTGATATCTTATGATAAGTGTCTTTTTCTGTGTGACTTATTTCACTTAGAATCGTCGAACCTAAATCCACTCATCGTGCTGCTACTAGCCTTATGACGTTGATTTCATGGCTGAGTGATATTCCATTGTACATGAGGACCACATCTTCTTTATCCATTTTTCTCTTTCCTAGGATATTTAAGGTGTAATGAAGTGGGGGTTCTTGTCCACAGAGCAGCCCTAAACTTTGGGGTGCCTGTGTCTTGCTGATTTTTAGTTTTCCCAATTTATACGCCCATGAGTGGAAGTGCCCTATGCTCTCCAAGCTGTGTTTTTTAGATGTTTCAGAACACACCGTACACTTCTCCAGAGTGGCTGTTGGCAATTTACATCCCACCCATCAGCGTAGCAAGGCTCCCATTTCTCCATGGCCGGTCCTGCATTTCTGGTTTGGACACTTTTTTCCGCATGGCCCTTTTGCCCGCTGGGAAGCGAGACTTCTTTGGAGCGCTGATTGGCCTTTCCAGGTTGCTTGGTTGGCCAAAAAGGGCGTATGCGTTTTTTCCTGAATATATTCAGGAAAAAACGCATACGCCCTTTTTGGCCAAGGGCATCATTGTCCACGTTTTGCCGCTTTTCATGTGCTTTCAAGGCGATTCGAATCTACCTCCTGAAATCTGTTTCCTGCAATTCTGCCTTGCTTTCAAAGCCTCTTCGTTGCCTTCCCTTAATATATTTGTGGACGAGAGGTATCATTTAAAACTCTGCAGGTTTGTGAATTGCAGTGCCCCTGAGCTCCATTTTTCAACTCGCTTTTTTGGGAGCTGGCCGCAAAAGCGCAGGATTGCTTCAGGCCCTCTTCTGGTTCTGGGGGGCAGGCTGAGCTTGTGCTTGATTCTTCTTCCTGATGGGAAAATAGAGTGACCTGTGCCTGTCCCAACACCTAGAGCTAGTCTCTCATTGGTTCCCCCTCTTCCCGTTCATCCTCAGGACAAATTGCAACCTGTACGGAACAGGAGGTTAAAGGTGCTGATTCTCCAAGGAGGGAGATGGCTAGTAAATCGGCTGGAATGGCGAACCCGAGCAAAGGAGATGAGAAATGAGGTGCGTTTTAGAAACCTTTCCCGATCACACGGTGTACCATCTTCTGGGTTTCTCATGCCTGTTTTCGACGTAGGAAGATGCCCTTGAACCTGGAGATTTGGGACCCATGGGATGGGTACCATGCAGTATTACTTGAAAGGGTCTGCGTTGGCTCACCCAACCTCACCGAACCTCTCAGCCCCAAGAGTGTCCACCCTTATGTCTCAATCAGCTGTGGGTCTAGATATGGTCAATCCAGGTTGCATCACAGCCCGTGAACGAATTTTGTAAGAATTTCTCTCGCTTTCACTGTCTTTGTTTCACGGGTTTTGAAAAGTAATTTATTTTTATAATGGGGTTTAGCTGCTTTTCACGGCTGTGTTTATGCCGCTTTACACCCCCTTGACTCACTTACAGAGAGATATCAATACATAGGTTTGAAGATTCTTACTAGTCAGATACATTCTTGTGCGGTGAATAGGGGGTGTTGAGTCCAGTTCACTGAAAAAGGAATAGGTCTTGTCTCTTACATATTGGGATTATGGAACGGTATCGGAGCTAATTTGAAACCCTTGTTTTATGCATCACCCCACCTCACCTTTCCCGTTCAGCAGCCATAGTGTGTTTCCTAAACGTGTGACTCTGTTCTGTTTTGCAATTCAGTTCAAGTGTAGCGGTTTTTACATTCCCTCTCTAAGTGATATCTTATGATAAGTGTCTTTTTCTGTGTGACTTATTTCACTTAGAATCGTCGTACCTAAATCCACTCATCGTGCTGCTACTAGCCTTATGACGTGGATTTCATGGCTGAGTGATATTCCATTGTACATGAGGACCACAACTTCTTTATCCATTTTTCTCTTTCCTAGGATATTTAAGGTGTAATGAAGTGGGGGTTCTTGTCAACAGAGCAGCCCTAAACTTTGGGGTGCCTGTGTCTTGCTGATTTTTAGTTTTCCCAATTTATACGCCCATGAGTGGAAGTGCCCTATGCTCTCCAAGCTGTGTTTTTAGATGTTTCAGAACACACCGTACACTTCTCCGGAGTGCCTGTTGGCAATTTACATCCCACCCATCAGCGTAGCAATGCTCCCATTTCTCCATGGCCGGTCCTGCATTTCTGGTTTGGACACTTTTTTCCGCATGGCCCTTTTGCCCGCTGGGAAGCGAGACTTCTTTGGAGCGCTGATTGGCCTTTCCAGGTTGCTTGGTTGGCCAAAAAGGGCGTATGCGTTTTTTCCTGAATATATTCAGGAAAAAACGCATACGCCCTTTTTGGCCAAGGGCATCATGGTCCACGTTTTGCCGCTTTTCATGTGCTTTCAAGGCGATTCGAATCTACCTCCTGAAATCTGTTTCCTGCAATTCTGCCTTGCTTTCAAAGCCTCTTCGTTGCCTTCCCTTAATATATTTGTGGACGAGAGGTATCATTTAAAACTCTGCAGGTTTGTGAATTGCAGTGCCCCTGAGCTCCATTTTTCAACTTGCTTTTTTGGGAGCTGGCCGCAAAAGCGCAGGATTGCTTCAGGCCCTCTTCTGGTTCTGGGGGGCAGGCTGAGCTTGTGCTTGATTCTTCTTCCTGATGGGAAAATAGAGTGACCTGTGCCTGTCCCAACACCTAGAGCTAGTCTCTCATTGGTTCCCCCTCTTCCCGTTCATCCTCAGGACAAATTGCAACCTGTACGGAACAGGAGGTTAAAGGTGCTGATTCTCCAAGGAGGGAGATGGCTAGTAAATCGGCTGGAATGGCGAACCCGAGCAAAGGAGATGAGAAATGAGGTGCGTTTTAGAAACCTTTCCCGATCACACGGTGTACCATCTTCTGGGTTTCTCATGCCTGTTTTCGACGTAGGAAGATGCCCTTGAACCTGGAGATTTGGGACCCATGGGATGGGTACCATGCAGTATTACTTGAAAGGGTCTGCGTTGGCTCACCCAACCTCACCGAACCTCTCAGCCCCAAGAGTGTCCACCCTTATGTCTCAATCAGCTGTGGGTCTAGATATGGTCAATCCAGGTTGCATCACAGCCCGTGAACGAATTTTGTAAGAATTTCTCTCGCTTTCACTGTCTTTGTTTCACGGGTTTTGAAAAGTAATTTATTTTTATAATGGGGTTTAGCTGCTTTTCACGGCTGTGTTTATGCCGCTTTACACCCCCTTGACTCACTTACAGAGAGATATCAATACATAGGTTTGAAGATTCTTACTAGTCAGATACATTCTTGTGCGGTGAATAGGGGGTGTTGAGTCCAGTTCACTGAAAAAGGAATAGGTCTTGTCTCTTACATATTGGGATTATGGAACGGTATCGGAGCTAATTTGAAACCCTTGTTTTATGCATCACCCCACCTCACCTTTCCCGTTCAGCAGCCATAGTGTGTTTCCTAAACGTGTGACTCTGTTCTGTTTTGCAATTCAGTTCAAGTGTAGCGGTTTTTACATTCCCTCTCTAAGTGATATCTTATGATAAGTGTCTTTTTCTGTGTGACTTATTTCACTTAGAATCGTCGTACCTAAATCCACTCATCGTGCTGCTACTAGCCTTATGACGTGGATTTCATGGCTGAGTGATATTCCATTGTACATGAGGACCACAACTTCTTTATCCATTTTTCTCTTTCCTAGGATATTTAAGGTGTAATGAAGTGGGGGTTCTTGTCAACAGAGCAGCCCTAAACTTTGGGGTGCCTGTGTCTTGCTGATTTTTAGTTTTCCCAATTTATACGCCCATGAGTGGAAGTGCCCTATGCTCTCCAAGCTGTGTTTTTAGATGTTTCAGAACACACCGTACACTTCTCCGGAGTGCCTGTTGGCAATTTACATCCCACCCATCAGCGTAGCAATGCTCCCATTTCTCCATGGCCGGTCCTGCATTTCTGGTTTGGACACTTTTTTCCGCATGGCCCTTTTGCCCGCTGGGAAGCGAGACTTCTTTGGAGCGCTGATTGGCCTTTCCAGGTTGCTTGGTTGGCCAAAAAGGGCGTATGCGTTTTTTCCTGAATATATTCAGGAAAAAACGCATACGCCCTTTTTGGCCAAGGGCATCATGGTCCACGTTTTGCCGCTTTTCATGTGCTTTCAAGGCGATTCGAATCTACCTCCTGAAATCTGTTTCCTGCAATTCTGCCTTGCTTTCAAAGCCTCTTCGTTGCCTTCCCTTAGTATAATTGTGGACGAGAGGTATCATTTAAAACTGTGCAGGTTTGTGAATTGCAGTGCCCCTGAGCTCCATTTTTCAACTCGCTTTTTTGGGAGCTGGCCGCAAAAGCGCAGGATTGCTTCAGGCCCTCTTCTGGTTCTGGGGGGCAGGCTGAGCTTGTGCTTGATTCTTCTTCCTGATGGGAAAATAGAGTGACCTGTGCCTGTCCCAACACCTAGAGCTAGTCTCTCATTGGTTCCCCCTCTTCCCGTTCATCCTCAGGACAAATTGCAACCTGTACGGAACAGGAGGTTAAAGGTGCTGATTCTCCAAGGAGGGAGATGGCTAGTAAATCGGCTGGAATGGCGAACCCGAGCAAAGGAGATGAGAAATGAGGTGCGTTTTAGAAACCTTTCCCGATCACACGGTGTACCATCTTCTGGGTTTCTCATGCCTGTTTTCGACGTAGGAAGATGCCCTTGAACCTGGAGATTTGGGACCCATGGGATGGGTACCATGCAGTATTACTTGAAAGGGTCTGCGTTGGCTCACCCAACCTCACCGAACCTCTCAGCCCCAAGAGTGTCCACCCTTATGTCTCAATCAGCTGTGGGTCTAGATATGGTCAATCCAGGTTGCATCACAGCCCGTGAACGAATTTTGTAAGAATTTCTCTCGCTTTCACTGTCTTTGTTTCACGGGTTTTGAAAAGTAATTTATTTTTATAATGGGGTTTAGCTGCTTTTCACGGCTGTGTTTATGCCGCTTTACACCCCCTTGACTCACTTACAGAGAGATATCAATACATAGGTTTGAAGATTCTTACTAGTCAGATATATTCTTGTGCGGTGAATAGGGGGTGTTGAGTCCAGTTCACTGAAAAAGGAATAGGTCTTGTCTCTTACATATTGGGTTTATGGAACGGTATCGGAGCTAATTTGAAACCCTTGTTTTATGCATCACCCCACCTCACCTTTCCCGTTCAGCAGCCATAGTGTGTTTCCTAAACGTGTGACTCTGTTCTGTTTTGCAATTCAGTTCAAGTGTAGCGGTTTTTACATTCCCTCTAGAAGTGATATCTTATGATAAGTGTCTTTTTCTGTGTGACTTATTTCACTTAGAATCGTCGTACCTAAATCCACTCATCGTGCTGCTACTAGCCTTATGACGTTGATTTCATGGCTGAGTGATATTCCATTGTACATGAGGACCACAACTTCTTTATCCATTTTTCTCTTTCCTAGGATATTTAAGGTGTAATGAAGTGGGGGTTCTTGTCCACAGAGCAGCCCTAAACTTTGGGGTGCCTGTGTGTTGCTGATGTTTAGTTTTCCCAATTTATACGCCCATGAGTGGAAGTGCCCTATGCTCTCCAAGCTGTGTGTTTTAGATGTTTCAGGACACACCGTACACTTCTCCAGAGTGGCTGTTGGCAATTTACATCCCACCCATCAGCGTAGCAAGGCTCCCATTTCTCCATGGCCGGTCCTGCATTTCTGGTTTGGACACTTTTTTCCGCATGGCCCTTTTGCCCGCTGGGAAGCGAGACTTCTTTGGAGCGCTGATTGGCCTTTCCAGGTTGCTTGGTTGGCCAAAAAGGGCGTATGCGTTATTTCCTGAATATATTCAGAAAAAACGCATACGCCCTTTTTGGCCAAGGGCATCATTGTCCACGTTTTGCCGCTTTTCATGTGCTTTCAAGGCGATTCGAATCTACCTCCTGAAATCTGTTTCCTGCAATTCTGCCTTGCTTTCAAAGCCTCTTCGTTGCCTTCCCTTAATATATTTGTGGACGAGAGGTATCATTTAAAACTCTGCAGGTTTGTGAATTGCAGTGCCCCTGAGCTCCATTTTTCAACTCGCTTTTTTGGGAGCTGGCCGCAAAAGCGCAGGATTGCTTCAGGCCCTCTTCTGGTTCTGGGGGGCAGGCTGAGCTTGTGCTTAATTCTTCTTCCTGATGGGAAAATAGAGTGACCTGTGCCTGTCCCAACACCTAGAGCTAGTCTCTCATTGGTTCCCCCTCTTCCCGTTCATCCTCAGGACAAATTGCAACCTGTACGGAACAGGAGGTTTAAGGTGCTGATTCTCCAAGGAGGGAGATGGCTAGTAAATCGGCTGGAATGGCGAACCCGAGCAAAGGAGATGAGAAATGAGGTGCGTTTTAGAAACCTTTCCCGATCACACGGTGTACCATCTTCTGGGTTTCTCATGCCTGTTTTCGACGTAGGAAGATGCCCTTGAACCTGGAGATTTGGGACCCATGGGATGGGTACCATGCAGTATTACTTGAAAGGGTCTGCGTTGGCTCACCCAACCTAACCGAACCTCTCAGCCCCAAGAGTGTCCACCCTTATGTCTCAATCAGCTGTGGGTCTAGATATGGTCAATCCAGGTTGCATCACAGCCCCTGAACGAATTTTGTAAGAATTTCTCTCTCTTTCACTGTCTTTGTTTCACGGGTTTTGAAAAGTAATTTATTTTTATAATGGGGTTTAGCTGCTTTTCACGGCTGTGTTTATGCCGCTTTACACCCCCTTGACTCACTTACAGAGAGATATCAATACATAGGTTTGAAGATTCTTACTAGTCAGATATATTCTTGTGCGGTGAATAGGGGGTGTTGAGTCCAGTTCACTGAAAAAGGAATAGGTCTTGTCTCTTACATATTGGGTTTATGGAACGGTATCGGAGCTAATTTGAAACCCTTGTTTTATGCATCACCCCACCTCACCTTTCCCGTTCAGCAGCCATAGTGTGTTTCCTAAACGTGTGACTCTGTTCTGTTTTGCAATTCAGTTCAAGTGTAGCGGTTTTTACATTCCCTCTAGAAGTGATATCTTATGATAAGTGTCTTTTTCTGTGTGACTTATTTCACTTAGAATCGTCGTACCTAAACCCACTCATCGTGCTGCTACTAGCCTTATGACGTTGATTTCATGGCTGAGTGATATTCCATTGTACATGAGGACCACAACTTCTTTATCCATTTTTCTCTTTCCTAGGATATTTAAGGTGTAATGAAGTGGGGGTTCTTGTCCACAGAGCAGCCCTAAACTTTGGGGTGCCTGTGTCTTGCTGATGTTTAGTTTTCCCAATTTATACGCCCATGAGTGGAAGTGCCCTATGCTCTCCAAGCTGTGTGTTTTAGATGTTTCAGGACACACCGTACACTTCTCCAGAGTGGCTGTTGGCAATTTACATCCCACCCATCAGCGTAGCAAGGCTCCCATTTCTCCATGGCCGGTCCTGCATTTCTGGTTTGGACACTTTTTTCCGCATGGCCCTTTTGCCCGCTGGGAAGCGAGACTTCTTTGGAGCGCTGATTGGCCTTTCCAGGTTGCTTGGTTGGCCAAAAAGGGCGTATGCGTTTTTTCCTGAATATATTCAGGAAAAAACGCATACGCCCTTTTTGGCCAAGGGCATCATTGTCCACGTTTTGCCGCTTTTCATGTGCTTTCAAGGCGATTCGAATCTACCTCCTGAAATCTGTTTCCTGCAATTCTGCCTTGCTTTCAAAGCCTCTTCGTTGCCTTCCCTTAATATATTTGTGGACGAGAGGTATCATTTAAAACTCTGCAGGTTTGTGAATTGCAGTGCCCCTGAGCTCCATTTTTCAACTCGCTTTTTTGGGAGCTGACCGCAAAAGCGCAGGATTGCTTCAGGCCCTCTTCTGGTTCTGGGGGGCAGGCTGAGCTTGTGCTTAATTCTTCTTCCTGATGGGAAAATAGAGTGACCTATGCCTGTCCCAACACCTAGAGCTAGTCTCTCATTGGTTCCCCCTCTTCCCGTTCATCCTCAGGACAAATTGCAACCTGTACGGAACAGGAGGTTAAAGGTGCTGATTCTCCAAGGAGGGAGATGGCTAGTAAATCGGCTGGAATGGCGAACCCGAGCAAAGGAGATGAGAAATGAGGTGCGTTTTAGAAACCTTTCCCGATCACACGGTGTACCATCTTCTGGGTTTCTCATGCCTGTTTTCGACGTAGGAAGATGCCCTTGAACCTGGAGATTTGGGACCCATGGGATGGGTACCATGCAGTATTACTTGAAAGGGTCTGCGTTGGCTCACCCAACCTCAGCGAACCTCTCAGCCCCAAGAGTGTCCACCCTTATGTCTCAATCAGCTGTGGGTCTAGATATGGTCAATCCAGGTTGCATCACAGCCCCTGAACGAATTTTGTAAGAATTTCTCTCTCTTTCACTGTCTTTGTTTCACGGGTTTTGAAAAGTAATTTATTTTTATAATGGGGTTTAGCTGCTTTTCTCGGCTGTGTTTATGCCGCTTTACACCCCCTTGACTCACTTACAGAGAGATATCAATACATAGGTTTGAAGATTCTTACTAGTCAGATATATTCTTGTGCGGTGAATAGGGGGTGTTGAGTCCAGTTCACTGAAAAAGGAATAGGTCTTGTCTCTTACATATTGGGTTTATGGAACGGTATCGGAGCTAATTTGAAACCCTTGTTTTATGCATCACCCCACCTCACCTTTCCCGTTCAGCAGCCATAGTGTGTTTCCTAAACGTGTGACTCTGTTCTGTTTTGCAATTCAGTTCAAGTGTAGCGGTTTTTACATTCCCTCTAGAAGTGATATCTTATGATAAGTGTCTTTTTCTGTGTGACTTATTTCACTTAGAATCGTCGTACCTAAACCCACTCATCGTGCTGCTACTAGCCTTATGACGTTGATTTCATGGCTGAGTGATATTCCATTGTACATGAGGACCACAACTTCTTTATCCATTTTTCTCTTTCCTAGGATATTTAAGGTGTAATGAAGTGGGGGTTCTTGTCCACAGAGCAGCCCTAAACTTTGGGGTGCCTGTGTCTTGCTGATGTTTAGTTTTCCCAATTTATACGCCCATGAGTGGAAGTGCCCTATGCTCTCCAAGCTGTGTGTTTTAGATGTTTCAGGACACACCGTACACTTCTCCAGAGTGGCTGTTGGCAATTTACATCCCACCCATCAGCGTAGCAAGGCTCCCATTTCTCCATGGCCGGTCCTGCATTTCTGGTTTGGACACTTTTTTCCGCATGGCCCTTTTGCCCGCTGGGAAGCGAGACTTCTTTGGAGCGCTGATTGGCCTTTCCAGGTTGCTTGGTTGGCCAAAAAGGGCGTATGCGTTTTTTCCTGAATATATTCAGGAAAAAACGCATACGCCCTTTTTGGCCAAGGGCATCATTGTCCACGTTTTGCCGCTTTTCATGTGCTTTCAAGGCGATTCGAATCTACCTCCTGAAATCTGTTTCCTGCAATTCTGCCTTGCTTTCAAAGCCTCTTCGTTGCCTTCCCTTAATATATTTGTGGACGAGAGGTATCATTTAAAACTCTGCAGGTTTGTGAATTGCAGTGCCCCTGAGCTCCATTTTTCAACTCGCTTTTTTGGGAGCTGACCGCAAAAGCGCAGGATTGCTTCAGGCCCTCTTCTGGTTCTGGGGGGCAGGCTGAGCTTGTGCTTAATTCTTCTTCCTGATGGGAAAATAGAGTGACCTATGCCTGTCCCAACACCTAGAGCTAGTCTCTCATTGGTTCCCCCTCTTCCCGTTCATCCTCAGGACAAATTGCAACCTGTACGGAACAGGAGGTTAAAGGTGCTGATTCTCCAAGGAGGGAGATGGCTAGTAAATCGGCTGGAATGGCGAACCCGAGCAAAGGAGATGAGAAATGAGGTGCGTTTTAGAAACCTTTCCCGATCACACGGTGTACCATCTTCTGGGTTTCTCATGCCTGTTTTCGACGTAGGAAGATGCCCTTGAACCTGGAGATTTGGGACCCATGGGATGGGTACCATGCAGTATTACTTGAAAGGGTCTGCGTTGGCTCACCCAACCTCAGCGAACCTCTCAGCCCCAAGAGTGTCCACCCTTATGTCTCAATCAGCTGTGGGTCTAGATATGGTCAATCCAGGTTGCATCACAGCCCCTGAACGAATTTTGTAAGAATTTCTCTCTCTTTCACTGTCTTTGTTTCACGGGTTTTGAAAAGTAATTTATTTTTATAATGGGGTTTAGCTGCTTTTCTCGGCTGTGTTTATGCCGCTTTACACCCCCTTGACTCACTTACAGAGAGATATCAATACATAGGTTTGAAGATTCTTACTAGTCAGATATATTCTTGTGCGGTGAATAGGGGGTGTTGAGTCCAGTTCACTGAAAAAGGAATAGGTCTTGTCTCTTACATATTGGGTTTATGGAACGGTATCGGAGCTAATTTGAAACCCTTGTTTTATGCATCACCCCACCTCACCTTTCCCGTTCAGCAGCCATAGTGTGTTTCCTAAACGTGTGACTCTGTTCTGTTTTGCAATTCAGTTCAAGTGTAGCGGTTTTTACATTCCCTCTAGAAGTGATATCTTATGATAAGTGTCTTTTTCTGTGTGACTTATTTCACTTAGAATCGTCGTACCTAAATCCACTCATCGTGCTGCTACTAGCCTTATGACGTTGATTTCATGGCTGAGTGATATTCCATTGTACATGAGGACCACAACTTCTTTATCCATTTTTCTCTTTCCTAGGATATTTAAGGTGTAATGAAGTGGGGGTTCTTGTCCACAGAGCAGCCCTAAACTTTGGGGTGCCTGTGTGTTGCTGATGTTTAGTTTTCCCAATTTATACGCCCATGAGTGGAAGTGCCCTATGCTCTCCAAGCTGTGTGTTTTAGATGTTTCAGGACACACCGTACACTTCTCCAGAGTGGCTGTTGGCAATTTACATCCCACCCATCAGCGTAGCAAGGCTCCCATTTCTCCATGGCCGGTCCTGCATTTCTGGTTTGGACACTTTTTTCCGCATGGCCCTTTTGCCCGCTGGGAAGCGAGACTTCTTTGGAGCGCTGATTGGCCTTTCCAGGTTGCTTGGTTGGCCAAAAAGGGCGTATGCGTTATTTCCTGAATATATTCAGAAAAAACGCATACGCCCTTTTTGGCCAAGGGCATCATTGTCCACGTTTTGCCGCTTTTCATGTGCTTTCAAGGCGATTCGAATCTACCTCCTGAAATCTGTTTCCTGCAATTCTGCCTTGCTTTCAAAGCCTCTTCGTTGCCTTCCCTTAATATATTTGTGGACGAGAGGTATCATTTAAAACTCTGCAGGTTTGTGAATTGCAGTGCCCCTGAGCTCCATTTTTCAACTCGCTTTTTTGGGAGCTGACCGCAAAAGCGCAGGATTGCTTCAGGCCCTCTTCTGGTTCTGGGGGGCAGGCTGAGCTTGTGCTTAATTCTTCTTCCTGATGGGAAAATAGAGTGACCTGTGCCTGTCCCAACACCTAGAGCTAGTCTCTCATTGGTTCCCCCTCTTCCCGTTCATCCTCAGGACAAATTGCAACCTGTACGGAACAGGAGGTTTAAGGTGCTGATTCTCCAAGGAGGGAGATGGCTAGTAAATCGGCTGGAATGGCGAACCCGAGCAAAGGAGATGAGAAATGAGGTGCGTTTTAGAAACCTTTCCCGATCACACGGTGTACCATCTTCTGGGTTTCTCATGCCTGTTTTCGACGTAGGAAGATGCCCTTGAACCTGGAGATTTGGGACCCATGGGATGGGTACCATGCAGTATTACTTGAAAGGGTCTGCGTTGGCTCACCCAACCTAACCGAACCTCTCAGCCCCAAGAGTGTCCACCCTTATGTCTCAATCAGCTGTGGGTCTAGATATGGTCAATCCAGGTTGCATCACAGCCCCTGAACGAATTTTGTAAGAATTTCTCTCTCTTTCACTGTCTTTGTTTCACGGGTTTTGAAAAGTAATTTATTTTTATAATGGGGTTTAGCTGCTTTTCACGGCTGTGTTTATGCCGCTTTACACCCCCTTGACTCACTTACAGAGAGATATCAATACATAGGTTTGAAGATTCTTACTAGTCAGATATATTCTTGTGCGGTGAATAGGGGGTGTTGAGTCCAGTTCACTGAAAAAGGAATAGGTCTTGTCTCTTACATATTGGGTTTATGGAACGGTATCGGAGCTAATTTGAAACCCTTGTTTTATGCATCACCCCACCTCACCTTTCCCGTTCAGCAGCCATAGTGTGTTTCCTAAACGTGTGACTCTGTTCTGTTTTGCAATTCAGTTCAAGTGTAGCGGTTTTTACATTCCCTCTAGAAGTGATATCTTATGATAAGTGTCTTTTTCTGTGTGACTTATTTCACTTAGAATCGTCGTACCTAAACCCACTCATCGTGCTGCTACTAGCCTTATGACGTTGATTTCATGGCTGAGTGATATTCCATTGTACATGAGGACCACAACTTCTTTATCCATTTTTCTCTTTCCTAGGATATTTAAGGTGTAATGAAGTGGGGGTTCTTGTCCACAGAGCAGCCCTAAACTTTGGGGTGCCTGTGTCTTGCTGATGTTTAGTTTTCCCAATTTATACGCCCATGAGTGGAAGTGCCCTATGCTCTCCAAGCTGTGTGTTTTAGATGTTTCAGGACACACCGTACACTTCTCCAGAGTGGCTGTTGGCAATTTACATCCCACCCATCAGCGTAGCAAGGCTCCCATTTCTCCATGGCCGGTCCTGCATTTCTGGTTTGGACACTTTTTTCCGCATGGCCCTTTTGCCCGCTGGGAAGCGAGACTTCTTTGGAGCGCTGATTGGCCTTTCCAGGTTGCTTGGTTGGCCAAAAAGGGCGTATGCGTTTTTTCCTGAATATATTCAGGAAAAAACGCATACGCCCTTTTTGGCCAAGGGCATCATTGTCCACGTTTTGCCGCTTTTCATGTGCTTTCAAGGCGATTCGAATCTACCTCCTGAAATCTGTTTCCTGCAATTCTGCCTTGCTTTCAAAGCCTCTTCGTTGCCTTCCCTTAATATATTTGTGGACGAGAGGTATCATTTAAAACTCTGCAGGTTTGTGAATTGCAGTGCCCCTGAGCTCCATTTTTCAACTCGCTTTTTTGGGAGCTGACCGCAAAAGCGCAGGATTGCTTCAGGCCCTCTTCTGGTTCTGGGGGGCAGGCTGAGCTTGTGCTTAATTCTTCTTCCTGATGGGAAAATAGAGTGACCTATGCCTGTCCCAACACCTAGAGCTAGTCTCTCATTGGTTCCCCCTCTTCCCGTTCATCCTCAGGACAAATTGCAACCTGTACGGAACAGGAGGTTAAAGGTGCTGATTCTCCAAGGAGGGAGATGGCTAGTAAATCGGCTGGAATGGCGAACCCGAGCAAAGGAGATGAGAAATGAGGTGCGTTTTAGAAACCTTTCCCGATCACACGGTGTACCATCTTCTGGGTTTCTCATGCCTGTTTTCGACGTAGGAAGATGCCCTTGAACCTGGAGATTTGGGACCCATGGGATGGGTACCATGCAGTATTACTTGAAAGGGTCTGCGTTGGCTCACCCAACCTCAGCGAACCTCTCAGCCCCAAGAGTGTCCACCCTTATGTCTCAATCAGCTGTGGGTCTAGATATGGTCAATCCAGGTTGCATCACAGCCCCTGAACGAATTTTGTAAGAATTTCTCTCTCTTTCACTGTCTTTGTTTCACGGGTTTTGAAAAGTAATTTATTTTTATAATGGGGTTTAGCTGCTTTTCTCGGCTGTGTTTATGCCGCTTTACACCCCCTTGACTCACTTACAGAGAGATATCAATACATAGGTTTGAAGATTCTTACTAGTCAGATATATTCTTGTGCGGTGAATAGGGGGTGTTGAGTCCAGTTCACTGAAAAAGGAATAGGTCTTGTCTCTTACATATTGGGTTTATGGAACGGTATCGGAGCTAATTTGAAACCCTTGTTTTATGCATCACCCCACCTCACCTTTCCCGTTCAGCAGCCATAGTGTGTTTCCTAAACGTGTGACTCTGTTCTGTTTTGCAATTCAGTTCAAGTGTAGCGGTTTTTACATTCCCTCTAGAAGTGATATCTTATGATAAGTGTCTTTTTCTGTGTGACTTATTTCACTTAGAATCGTCGTACCTAAACCCACTCATCGTGCTGCTACTAGCCTTATGACGTTGATTTCATGGCTGAGTGATATTCCATTGTACATGAGGACCACAACTTCTTTATCCATTTTTCTCTTTCCTAGGATATTTAAGGTGTAATGAAGTGGGGGTTCTTGTCCACAGAGCAGCCCTAAACTTTGGGGTGCCTGTGTCTTGCTGATGTTTAGTTTTCCCAATTTATACGCCCATGAGTGGAAGTGCCCTATGCTCTCCAAGCTGTGTGTTTTAGATGTTTCAGGACACACCGTACACTTCTCCAGAGTGGCTGTTGGCAATTTACATCCCACCCATCAGCGTAGCAAGGCTCCCATTTCTCCATGGCCGGTCCTGCATTTCTGGTTTGGACACTTTTTTCCGCATGGCCCTTTTGCCCGCTGGGAAGCGAGACTTCTTTGGAGCGCTGATTGGCCTTTCCAGGTTGCTTGGTTGGCCAAAAAGGGCGTATGCGTTTTTTCCTGAATATATTCAGGAAAAAACGCATACGCCCTTTTTGGCCAAGGGCATCATTGTCCACGTTTTGCCGCTTTTCATGTGCTTTCAAGGCGATTCGAATCTACCTCCTGAAATCTGTTTCCTGCAATTCTGCCTTGCTTTCAAAGCCTCTTCGTTGCCTTCCCTTAATATATTTGTGGACGAGAGGTATCATTTAAAACTCTGCAGGTTTGTGAATTGCAGTGCCCCTGAGCTCCATTTTTCAACTCGCTTTTTTGGGAGCTGACCGCAAAAGCGCAGGATTGCTTCAGGCCCTCTTCTGGTTCTGGGGGGCAGGCTGAGCTTGTGCTTAATTCTTCTTCCTGATGGGAAAATAGAGTGACCTATGCCTGTCCCAACACCTAGAGCTAGTCTCTCATTGGTTCCCCCTCTTCCCGTTCATCCTCAGGACAAATTGCAACCTGTACGGAACAGGAGGTTAAAGGTGCTGATTCTCCAAGGAGGGAGATGGCTAGTAAATCGGCTGGAATGGCGAACCCGAGCAAAGGAGATGAGAAATGAGGTGCGTTTTAGAAACCTTTCCCGATCACACGGTGTACCATCTTCTGGGTTTCTCATGCCTGTTTTCGACGTAGGAAGATGCCCTTGAACCTGGAGATTTGGGACCCATGGGATGGGTACCATGCAGTATTACTTGAAAGGGTCTGCGTTGGCTCACCCAACCTCAGCGAACCTCTCAGCCCCAAGAGTGTCCACCCTTATGTCTCAATCAGCTGTGGGTCTAGATATGGTCAATCCAGGTTGCATCACAGCCCCTGAACGAATTTTGTAAGAATTTCTCTCTCTTTCACTGTCTTTGTTTCACGGGTTTTGAAAAGTAATTTATTTTTATAATGGGGTTTAGCTGCTTTTCTCGGCTGTGTTTATGCCGCTTTACACCCCCTTGACTCACTTACAGAGAGATATCAATACATAGGTTTGAAGATTCTTACTAGTCAGATATATTCTTGTGCGGTGAATAGGGGGTGTTGAGTCCAGTTCACTGAAAAAGGAATAGGTCTTGTCTCTTACATATTGGGTTTATGGAACGGTATCGGAGCTAATTTGAAACCCTTGTTTTATGCATCACCCCACCTCACCTTTCCCGTTCAGCAGCCATAGTGTGTTTCCTAAACGTGTGACTCTGTTCTGTTTTGCAATTCAGTTCAAGTGTAGCGGTTTTTACATTCCCTCTAGAAGTGATATCTTATGATAAGTGTCTTTTTCTGTGTGACTTATTTCACTTAGAATCGTCGTACCTAAATCCACTCATCGTGCTGCTACTAGCCTTATGACGTTGATTTCATGGCTGAGTGATATTCCATTGTACATGAGGACCACAACTTCTTTATCCATTTTTCTCTTTCCTAGGATATTTAAGGTGTAATGAAGTGGGGATTCTTGTCCACAGAGCAGCCCTAAACTTTGGGGTGCCTGTGTCTTGCTGATTTTTAGTTTTCCCAATTTATACGCCCATGAGTGGTAGTGCCCTGTGCTCTCCAAGCTGTGTTTTTTAGATGTTTCAGAACACACCGTACACTTCTCCAGAGTGGCTGTTGGCAATTTACATCCCACCCATCAGTGTAGCAAGGCTCCCATTTCTCCATGGCCGGTCCTGCATTTCTGGTTTGGACACTTTTTTCCCCATGGCCCTTTTGCCCGCTGGGAAGCGAGACTTCTTTGGAGCGCTGATTGGCCTTTCCAGGTTGCTTGGTTGGCCAAAAAGGGCGTATGCGTTTTTTCCTGAATATATTCAGGAAAAAACGCATACGCCCTTTTTGGCCAAGGGCATCATTGTCCACGTTTTGCCGCTTTTCATGTGCTTTCAAGGCGATTCGAATCTACCTCCTGAAATCTGTTTCCTGCAATTCTGCCTTGCTTTCAAAGCCTCTTCGTTGCCTTCCCTTAGTATATTTGTGGACGAGAGGTATCATTTAAAACTGTGCAGGTTTGTGAATTGCAGTGCCCCTGAGCTCCATTTTTCAACTCGCTTTTTTGGGAGCCGGCCGCAAAAGCGCAGGATTGCTTCAGGCCCTCTTCTGGTTCTGGGGGGCAGGCTGAGCTTGTGCTTAATTCTTCTTCCTGATGGGAAAATAGAGTGACCTTTGCCTGTCCCAACACCTAGAGCTAGTCTCTCATTGGTTCCCCCTCTTCCCGTTCATCCTCAGGACAAATTGCAACCTGTACGGAACAGGAGGTTAAAGGTGCTGATTCTCCAAGGAGGGAGATGGCTAGTAAATCGGCTGGAATGGCGAACCCGAGCAAAGGAGATGAGAAATGAGGTGCGTTTTAGAAACCTTTCCCGATCACACGGTGTACCATCTTCTGGGTTTCTCATGCCTGTTTTCGACGTAGGAAGATGCCCTTGAACCTGGAGATTTGGGACCCATGGGATGGGTACCATGCAGTATTACTTGAAAGGGTCTGCGTTGGCTCACCCAACCTCACCGAACCTCTCAGCCCCAAGAGTGTCCACCCTTATGTCTCAATCAGCTGTGGGTCTAGATATGGTCAATCCAGGTTGCATCACAGCCCCTGAACGAATTTTGTAAGAATTTCTCTCTCTTTCACTGTCTTTGTTTCACGGGTTTTGAAAAGTAATTTAGTTTTATAATGGGGTTTAGCTGCTTTTCACGGCTGTGTTTATGCCGCTTTACACCCCCTTGACTCACTTACAGAGAGATATCAATACATAGGTTTGAAGATTCTTACTAGTCAGATATATTCTTGTGCGGTGAATAGGGGGTGTTGAGTCCAGTTCACTGAAAAAGGAATAGGTCTTGTCTCTTACATATTGGGTTTATGGAACGGTATCGGAGCTAATTTGAAACCCTTGTTTTATGCATCACCCCACCTCACCTTTCCCGTTCAGCAGCCATAGTGTGTTTCCTAAACGTGGGACTCTGTTCTGTTTTGCAATTCAGTTCAAGTGTAGCGGTTTTTAAATTCCCACTCTAAGTGATATCTTATGATAAGTGTCTTTTTCTGTGTGACTTATTTCACTTAGAATCGTCGAACCTAAATCCACTCATCGTGCTGCTACTAGCCTTATGACGTTGATTTCATGGCTGAGTGATATTCCATTGTACATGAGGACCACAACTTCTTTATCCATTTTTCTCTTTCCTAGGATATTTAAGGTGTAATGAAGTGGGGGTTCTTGTCCACAGAGCAGCCCTAAACTTTGGGGTGCCTGTGTCTTGCTGATTTTTAGTTTTCCCAATTTATACGCCCATGAGTGGAAGTGCCCTATGCTCTCCAAGCTGTGTTTTTTAGATGTTTCAGAACACACCGTACACTTCTCCAGAGTGGCTGTTGGCAATTTACATCCCACCCATCAGCGTAGCAAGGCTCCCATTTCTCCATGGCCGGTCCTGCATTTCTGGTTTGGACACTTTTTTCCGCATGGCCCTTTTGCCCGCTGGGAAGCGAGACTTCTTTGGAGCGCTGATTGGCCTTTCCAGGTTGCTTGGTTGGCCAAAAAGGGCGTATGCGTTTTTTCCTGAATATATTCAGGAAAAAAAGCATACGCCCTTTTTGGCCAAGGGCATCATTGTCCACGTTTTGCCGCTTTTCATGTGCTTTCAAGGCGATTCGAATCTACCTCCTGAAATCTGTTTCCTGCAATTCTGCCTTGCTTTCAAAGCCTCTTCGTTGCCTTCCCTTAATATATTTGTGGACGAGAGGTATCATTTAAAACTCTGCAGGTTTGTGAATTGCAGTGCCCCTGAGCTCCATTTTTCAACTCGCTTTTTTGGGAGCTGGCCGCAAAAGCGCAGGATTGCTTCAGGCCCTCTTCTGGTTCTGGGGGGCAGGCTGAGCTTGTGCTTGATTCTTCTTCCTGATGGGAAAATAGAGTGACCTGTGCCTGTCCCAACACCTAGAGCTAGTCTCTCATTGGTTCCCCCTCTTCCCGTTCATCCTCAGGACAAATTGCAACCTGTACGGAACAGGAGGTTAAAGGTGCTGATTCTCCAAGGAGGGAGATGGCTAGTAAATCGGCTGGAATGGCGAACCCGAGCAAAGGAGATGAGAAATGAGGTGCGTTTTAGAAACCTTTCCCGATCACACGGTGTACCATCTTCTGGGTTTCTCATGCCTGTTTTCGACGTAGGAAGATGCCCTTGAACCTGGAGATTTGGGACCCATGGGATGGGTACCATGCAGTATTACTTGAAAGGGTCTGCGTTGGCTCACCCAACCTCACCGAACCTCTCAGCCCCAAGAGTGTCCACCCTTATGTCTCAATCAGCTGTGGGTCTAGATATGGTCAATCCAGGTTGCATCACAGCCCCTGAACGAATTTTGTAAGAATTTCTCTCTCTTTCACTGTCTTTGTTTCACGGGTTTTGAAAAGTAATTTATTTTTATATTGGGGTTTAGCTGCTTTTCACGGCTGTGTTTATGCCGCTTTACACCCCCTTGACTCACTTACGGAGAGATATCAATACATAGGTTTGAAGATTCTTACTAGTCAGATATATTCTTGTGCGGTGAATAGGGGCTGTTGAGTCCAGTTCACTGAAAAAGGAATAGGTCTTGTCTCTTACATATTGGGTTTATGGAACGGTATCGGAGCTAATTTGAAACACTTGTTTTATGCATCACCCCACCTCACCTTTCCCGTTCAGCAGCCATAGTGTGTTTCCTAAACGTGGGACTCTGTTCTGTTTTGCAATTCAGTTCAAGTGTAGCGGTTTTTACATTCCCTCTAGAAGTGATATCTTATGATAAGTGTCTTTTTCTGTGTGACTTATTTCACTTAGAATCGTCGTACCTAAATCCACTCATCGTGCTGCTACTAGCCTTATGACGTGGATTTCATGGCTGAGTGATATTCCATTGTACATGAGGACCACAACTTCTTTATCCATTTTTCTCTTTCCTAGGATATTTAAGGTGTAATGAAGTGGGGGTTCTTGTCCACAGAGCAGCCCTAAACTTTGGGGTGCCTGTGTCTTGCTGATTTTTAGTTTTCCCAATTTATACGCCCATGAGTGGAAGTGCCCTATGCTCTCCAAGCTGTGTTTTTTAGATGTTTCAGAACACACCGTACACTTCTCCAGAGTGGCTGTTGGCAATTTACATCCCACCCATCAGCTTAGCAAGGCTCCCATTTCTCCATGGCCGGTCCTGCATTTCTGGTTTGGACACTTTTTTCCGCATGGCCCTTTTGCCCGCTGGGAAGCGAGACTTCTTTGGAGCGCTGATTGGCCTTTCCAGGTTGCTTGGTTGGCCAAAAAGGGCGTATGCGTTTTTTCCTGAATATATTCAGGAAAAAACGCATACGCCCTTTTTGGCCAAGGGCATCATGGTCCACGTTTTGCCGCTTTTCATGTGCTTTCAAGGCGATTCGAATCTACCTCCTGAAATCTGTTTCCTGCAATTCTGCCTTGCTTTCAAAGCCTCTTCGTTGCCTTCCCTTAGTATATTTGTGGACGAGAGGTATCATTTAAAACTGTGCAGGTTTGTGAATTGCAGTGCCCCTGAGCTCCATTTTTCAACTCGCTTTTTTGGGAGCCGGCCGCAAAAGCGCAGGATTGCTTCAGGCCCTCTTCTGGTTCTGGGGGGCAGGCTGAGCTTGTGCTTAATTCTTCTTCCTGATGGGAAAATAGAGTGACCTTTGCCTGTCCCAACACCTAGAGCTAGTCTCTCATTGGTTCCCCCTCTTCCCGTTCATCCTCAGGACAAATTGCAACCTGTACGGAACAGGAGGTTAAAGGTGCTGATTCTCCAAGGAGGGAGATGGCTAGTAAATCGGCTGGAATGGCGAACCCGAGCAAAGGAGATGAGAAATGAGGTGCGTTTTAGAAACCTTTCCCGATCACACGGTGTACCATCTTCTGGGTTTCTCATGCCTGTTTTCGACGTAGGAAGATGCCCTTGAACCTGGAGATTTGGGACCCATGGGATGGGTACCATGCAGTATTACTTGAAAGGGTCTGCGTTGGCTCACCCAACCTCACCGAACCTCTCAGCCCCAAGAGTGTCCACCCTTATGTCTCAATCAGCTGTGGGTCTAGATATGGTCAATCCAGGTTGCATCACAGCCCCTGAACGAATTTTGTAAGAATTTCTCTCTCTTTCACTGTCTTTGTTTCACGGGTTTTGAAAAGTAATTTAGTTTTATAATGGGGTTTAGCTGCTTTTCACGGCTGTGTTTATGCCGCTTTACACCCCCTTGACTCACTTACAGAGAGATATCAATACATAGGTTTGAAGATTCTTACTAGTCAGATATATTCTTGTGCGGTGAATAGGGGGTGTTGAGTCCAGTTCACTGAAAAAGGAATAGGTCTTGTCTCTTACATATTGGGTTTATGGAACGGTATCGGAGCTAATTTGAAACCCTTGTTTTATGCATCACCCCACCTCACCTTTCCCGTTCAGCAGCCATAGTGTGTTTCCTAAACGTGGGACTCTGTTCTGTTTTGCAATTCAGTTCAAGTGTAGCGGTTTTTAAATTCCCACTCTAAGTGATATCTTATGATAAGTGTCTTTTTCTGTGTGACTTATTTCACTTAGAATCGTCGAACCTAAATCCACTCATCGTGCTGCTACTAGCCTTATGACGTTGATTTCATGGCTGAGTGATATTCCATTGTACATGAGGACCACATCTTCTTTATCCATTTTTCTCTTTCCTAGGATATTTAAGGTGTAATGAAGTGGGGGTTCTTGTCCACAGAGCAGCCCTAAACTTTGGGGTGCCTGTGTCTTGCTGATTTTTAGTTTTCCCAATTTATACGCCCATGAGTGGAAGTGCCCTATGCTCTCCAAGCTGTGTTTTTTAGATGTTTCAGAACACACCGTACACTTCTCCAGAGTGGCTGTTGGCAATTTACATCCCACCCATCAGCGTAGCAAGGCTCCCATTTCTCCATGGCCGGTCCTGCATTTCTGGTTTGGACACTTTTTTCCGCATGGCCCTTTTGCCCGCTGGGAAGCGAGACTTCTTTGGAGCGCTGATTGGCCTTTCCAGGTTGCTTGGTTGGCCAAAAAGGGCGTATGCGTTTTTTCCTGAATATATTCAGGAAAAAACGCATACGCCCTTTTTGGCCAAGGGCATCATTGTCCACGTTTTGCCGCTTTTCATGTGCTTTCAAGGCGATTCGAATCTACCTCCTGAAATCTGTTTCCTGCAATTCTGCCTTGCTTTCAAAGCCTCTTCGTTGCCTTCCCTTAATATATTTGTGGACGAGAGGTATCATTTAAAACTCTGCAGGTTTGTGAATTGCAGTGCCCCTGAGCTCCATTTTTCAACTCGCTTTTTTGGGAGCTGGCCGCAAAAGCGCAGGATTGCTTCAGGCCCTCTTCTGGTTCTGGGGGGCAGGCTGAGCTTGTGCTTGATTCTTCTTCCTGATGGGAAAATAGAGTGACCTGTGCCTGTCCCAACACCTAGAGCTAGTCTCTCATTGGTTCCCCCTCTTCCCGTTCATCCTCAGGACAAATTGCAACCTGTACGGAACAGGAGGTTAAAGGTGCTGATTCTCCAAGGAGGGAGATGGCTAGTAAATCGGCTGGAATGGCGAACCCGAGCAAAGGAGATGAGAAATGAGGTGCGTTTTAGAAACCTTTCCCGATCACACGGTGTACCATCTTCTGGGTTTCTCATGCCTGTTTTCGACGTAGGAAGATGCCCTTGAACCTGGAGATTTGGGACCCATGGGATGGGTACCATGCAGTATTACTTGAAAGGGTCTGCGTTGGCTCACCCAACCTCACCGAACCTCTCAGCCCCAAGAGTGTCCACCCTTATGTCTCAATCAGCTGTGGGTCTAGATATGGTCAATCCAGGTTGCATCACAGCCCGTGAACGAATTTTGTAAGAATTTCTCTCGCTTTCACTGTCTTTGTTTCACGGGTTTTGAAAAGTAATTTATTTTTATAATGGGGTTTAGCTGCTTTTCACGGCTGTGTTTATGCCGCTTTACACCCCCTTGACTCACTTACAGAGAGATATCAATACATAGGTTTGAAGATTCTTACTAGTCAGATACATTCTTGTGCGGTGAATAGGGGGTGTTGAGTCCAGTTCACTGAAAAAGGAATAGGTCTTGTCTCTTACATATTGGGATTATGGAACGGTATCGGAGCTAATTTGAAACCCTTGTTTTATGCATCACCCCACCTCACCTTTCCCGTTCAGCAGCCATAGTGTGTTTCCTAAACGTGTGACTCTGTTCTGTTTTGCAATTCAGTTCAAGTGTAGCGGTTTTTACATTCCCTCTCTAAGTGATATCTTATGATAAGTGTCTTTTTCTGTGTGACTTATTTCACTTAGAATCGTCGTACCTAAATCCACTCATCGTGCTGCTACTAGCCTTATGACGTGGATTTCATGGCTGAGTGATATTCCATTGTACATGAGGACCACAACTTCTTTATCCATTTTTCTCTTTCCTAGGATATTTAAGGTGTAATGAAGTGGGGGTTCTTGTCAACAGAGCAGCCCTAAACTTTGGGGTGCCTGTGTCTTGCTGATTTTTAGTTTTCCCAATTTATACGCCCATGAGTGGAAGTGCCCTATGCTCTCCAAGCTGTGTTTTTAGATGTTTCAGAACACACCGTACACTTCTCCGGAGTGCCTGTTGGCAATTTACATCCCACCCATCAGCGTAGCAATGCTCCCATTTCTCCATGGCCGGTCCTGCATTTCTGGTTTGGACACTTTTTTCCGCATGGCCCTTTTGCCCGCTGGGAAGCGAGACTTCTTTGGAGCGCTGATTGGCCTTTCCAGGTTGCTTGGTTGGCCAAAAAGGGCGTATGCGTTTTTTCCTGAATATATTCAGGAAAAAACGCATACGCCCTTTTTGGCCAAGGGCATCATGGTCCACGTTTTGCCGCTTTTCATGTGCTTTCAAGGCGATTCGAATCTACCTCCTGAAATCTGTTTCCTGCAATTCTGCCTTGCTTTCAAAGCCTCTTCGTTGCCTTCCCTTAGTATAATTGTGGACGAGAGGTATCATTTAAAACTGTGCAGGTTTGTGAATTGCAGTGCCCCTGAGCTCCATTTTTCAACTCGCTTTTTTGGGAGCTGGCCGCAAAAGCGCAGGATTGCTTCAGGCCCTCTTCTGGTTCTGGGGGGCAGGCTGAGCTTGTGCTTGATTCTTCTTCCTGATGGGAAAATAGAGTGACCTGTGCCTGTCCCAACACCTAGAGCTAGTCTCTCATTGGTTCCCCCTCTTCCCGTTCATCCTCAGGACAAATTGCAACCTGTACGGAACAGGAGGTTAAAGGTGCTGATTCTCCAAGGAGGGAGATGGCTAGTAAATCGGCTGGAATGGCGAACCCGAGCAAAGGAGATGAGAAATGAGGTGCGTTTTAGAAACCTTTCCCGATCACACGGTGTACCATCTTCTGGGTTTCTCATGCCTGTTTTCGACGTAGGAAGATGCCCTTGAACCTGGAGATTTGGGACCCATGGGATGGGTACCATGCAGTATTACTTGAAAGGGTCTGCGTTGGCTCACCCAACCTCACCGAACCTCTCAGCCCCAAGAGTGTCCACCCTTATGTCTCAATCAGCTGTGGGTCTAGATATGGTCAATCCAGGTTGCATCACAGCCCGTGAACGAATTTTGTAAGAATTTCTCTCGCTTTCACTTTCTTTGTTTCACGGGTTTTGAAAAGTAATTTATTTTTATAATGGGGTTTAGCTGCTTTTCACGGCTGTGTTTATGCCGCTTTACACCCCCTTGACTCACTTACAGAGAGATATCAATACATAGGTTTGAAGATTCTTACTAGTCAGATATATTCTTGTGCGGTGAATAGGGGGTGTTGAGTCCAGTTCACTGAAAAAGGAATAGGTCTTGTCTCTTACATATTGGGTTTATGGAACGGTATCGGAGCTAATTTGAAACCCTTGTTTTATGCATCACCCCACCTCACCTTTCCCGTTCAGCAGCCATAGTGTGTTTCCTAAACGTGTGACTCTGTTCTGTTTTGCAATTCAGTTCAAGTGTAGCGGTTTTTACATTCCCTCTAGAAGTGATATCTTATGATAAGTGTCTTTTTCTGTGTGACTTATTTCACTTAGAATCGTCGTACCTAAATCCACTCATCGTGCTGCTACTAGCCTTATGACGTTGATTTCATGGCTGAGTGATATTCCATTGTACATGAGGACCACAACTTCTTTATCCATTTTTCTCTTTCCTAGGATATTTAAGGTGTAATGAAGTGGGGGTTCTTGTCCACAGAGCAGCCCTAAACTTTGGGGTGCCTGTGTCTTGCTGATGTTTAGTTTTCCCAATTTATACGCCCATGAGTGGAAGTGCCCTATGCTCTCCAAGCTGTGTGTTTTAGATGTTTCAGGACACACCGTACACTTCTCCAGAGTGGCTGTTGGCAATTTACATCCCACCCATCAGCGTAGCAAGGCTCCCATTTCTCCATGGCCGGTCCTGCATTTCTGGTTTGGACACTTTTTTCCGCATGGCCCTTTTGCCCGCTGGGAAGCGAGACTTCTTTGGAGCGCTGATTGGCCTTTCCAGGTTGCTTGGTTGGCCAAAAAGGGCGTATGCGTTATTTCCTGAATATATTCAGAAAAAACGCATACGCCCTTTTTGGCCAAGGGCATCATTGTCCACGTTTTGCCGCTTTTCATGTGCTTTCAAGGCGATTCGAATCTACCTCCTGAAATCTGTTTCCTGCAATTCTGCCTTGCTTTCAAAGCCTCTTCGTTGCCTTCCCTTAATATATTTGTGGACGAGAGGTATCATTTAAAACTCTGCAGGTTTGTGAATTGCAGTGCCCCTGAGCTCCATTTTTCAACTCGCTTTTTTGGGAGCTGACCGCAAAAGCGCAGGATTGCTTCAGGCCCTCTTCTGGTTCTGGGGGGCAGGCTGAGCTTGTGCTTAATTCTTCTTCCTGATGGGAAAATAGAGTGACCTGTGCCTGTCCCAACACCTAGAGCTAGTCTCTCATTGGTTCCCCCTCTTCCCCTTCATCCTCAGGACAAATTGCAACCTGTACGGAACAGGAGGTTAAAGGTGCTGATTCTCCAAGGAGAGAGATGGCTAGTAAATCGGCTGGAATGGCGAACCCGAGTAAAGGAGATGAGAAATGAGGTGCGTTTTAGAAAACCTTTCCCGATCACACGGTGTACCATCTTCTGGGTTTCTCATGCCTGTTTTCGACGTAGGAAGATGCCCTTGAACCTGGAGATTTGGGACCCATGGGATGGGTACCATGCAGTATTACTTGAAAGGGTCTGCGTTGGCTCACCCAACCTCACCAAACCTCTCAGCCCCAAGAGTGTCCACCCTTATGTCTCAATCAGCTGTGGGTCTAGATATGGTCAATCCAGGTTGCATCACAGCCCCTGAACGAATTTTGTAAGAATTTCTCTCTCTTTCACTGTCTTTGTTTCACGGGTTTTGAAAAGTAATTTATTTTTATAATGGGGTTTAGCTGCTTTTCACGGCTGTGTTTATGCCGCTTTACTCCCCCTTGACTCACTTACGGAGAGATATCAATACATAGGTTTGAAGATTCTTACTAGTCAGATATATTCTTGTGCGGTGAATAGGGGGTGTTGAGTCCAGTTCACTGAAAAAGGAATAGGTCTTGTCTCTTACATATTGGGTTTATGGAACGGTATCGGAGCTAATTTGAAATCCTTGTTTTATGCATCACCCCACCTCACCTTTCCCGTTCAGCAGCCATAGTGTGTTTCCTAAACGTGGGACTCTGTTCTGTTTTGCAATTCAGTTCAAGTGTAGCGGTTTTTACATTCCCTCTCTAAGTGGTATCTTATGATAAGTGTCTTTTTCTGTGTGACTTATTTCACTTAGAATCGTCGTACCTAAATCCACTCATCGTGCTGCTACTAGCCTTATGACGTTGATTTCATGGCTGAGTGATATTCCATTGTACATGAGGACCACAACTTCTTTATCCATTTTTCTCTTTCCTAGGATATTTAAGGTGTAATGAAGTGGGGGTTCTTGTCCACAGAGCAGCCCTAAACTTTGGGGTGCCTGTGTCTTGCTGATTTTTAGTTTTCCCAATTTATACGCCCATGAGTGGAAGTGCCCTATGCTCTCCAAGCTGTGTTTTTTAGATGTTTCAGAACACACCGTACACTTCTCCAGAGTGGCTGTTGGCAATTTACATCCCATCCATCAGCTTAGCAAGGCTCCCATTTCTCCATGGCCGGTCCTGCATTTCTGGTTTGGACACTTTTTTCCGCATGGCCCTTTTGCCCGCTGGGAAGCGAGACTTCTTTGGAGCGCTGATTGGCCTTTCCAGGTTGCTTGGTTGGCCAAAAAGGGCGTATGCGTTTTTTCCTGAATATATTCAGGAAAAAACGCATACGCCCTTTTTGGCCAAGGGCATCATTGTCCACGTTTTGCCGCTTTTCATGTGCTTTCAAGGCGATTCGAATCTACCTCCTGAAATCTGTTTCCTGCAATTCTGCCTTGCTTTCAAAGCCTCTTCGTTGCCTTCCCTTAATATATTTGTGGACGAGAGGTATCATTTAAATCTCTGCAGGTCTGTGAATTGCAGTGACCCTGAGCTCCATTTTTCATCTCGCTTTTTTGGGAGCTGGCCGCAAAAGCGCAGGATTGCTTCAGGCCCTCTTCTGGTTCTGGGGGGCAGGCTGAGCTTGTGCTTAATTCTTCTTCCTGATGGGAAAATAGAGTGACCTGTGCCTGTCCCAACACCTAGAGCTAGTCTCTCATTGGTTCCCCCTCTTCCCGTTCATCCTCAGGACAAATTGCAACCTGTACGGAACAGGAGGTTAAAGGTGCTGATTCTCCAAGGAGGGAGATGGCTAGTAAATCGGCTGGAATGGCGAACCCGAGCAAAGGAGATGAGAAATGAGGTGCGTTTTAGAAACCTTTCCCGATCACACGGTGTACCATCTTCTGGGTTTCTCATGCCTGTTTTCGACGTAGGAAGATGCCCTTGAACCTGGAGATTTGGGACCCATGGGATGGGTACCATGCAGTATTACTTGAAAGGGTCTGCGTTGGCTCACCCAACCTAACCGAACCTCTCAGCCCCAAGAGTGTCCACCCTTATGTCTCAATCAGCTGTGGGTCTAGATATGGTCAATCCAGGTTGCATCACAGCCCCTGAACGAATTTTGTAAGAATTTCTCTCTCTTTCACTGTCTTTGTTTCACGGGTTTTGAAAAGTAATTTATTTTTATAATGGGGTTTAGCTGCTTTTCACGGCTGTGTTTATGCCGCTTTACACCCCCTTGACTCACTTACAGAGAGATATCAATACATAGGTTTGAAGATTCTTACTAGTCAGATATATTCTTGTGCGGTGAATAGGGGGTGTTGAGTCCAGTTCACTGAAAAAGGAATAGGTCTTGTCTCTTACATATTGGGTTTATGGAACGGTATCGGAGCTAATTTGAAACCCTTGTTTTATGCATCACCCCACCTCACCTTTCCCGTTCAGCAGCCATAGTGTGTTTCCTAAACGTGTGACTCTGTTCTGTTTTGCAATTCAGTTCAAGTGTAGCGGTTTTTACATTCCCTCTAGAAGTGATATCTTATGATAAGTGTCTTTTTCTGTGTGACTTATTTCACTTAGAATCGTCGTACCTAAATCCACTCATCGTGCTGCTACTAGCCTTATGACGTTGATTTCATGGCTGAGTGATATTCCATTGTACATGAGGACCACAACTTCTTTATCCATTTTTCTCTTTCCTAGGATATTTAAGGTGTAATGAAGTGGGGGTTCTTGTCCACAGAGCAGCCCTAAACTTTGGGGTGCCTGTGTCTTGCTGATGTTTAGTTTTCCCAATTTATACGCCCATGAGTGGAAGTGCCCTATGCTCTCCAAGCTGTGTGTTTTAGATGTTTCAGGACACACCGTCCACTTCTCCAGAGTGGCTGTTGGCAATTTACATCCCACCCATCAGCGTAGCAAGGCTCCCATTTCTCCATGGCCGGTCCTGCATTTCTGGTTTGGACACTTTTTTCCGCATGGCCCTTTTGCCCGCTGGGAAGCGAGACTTCTTTGGAGCGCTGATTGGCCTTTCCAGGTTGCTTGGTTGGCCAAAAAGGGCGTATGCGTTTTTTCCTGAATATATTCAGGAAAAAACGCATACGCCCTTTTTGGCCAAGGGCATCATTGTCCACGTTTTGCCGCTTTTCATGTGCTTTCAAGGCGATTCGAATCTACCTCCTGAAATCTGTTTCCTGCAATTCTGCCTTGCTTTCAAAGCCTCTTCGTTGCCTTCCCTTAATATATTTGTGGACGAGAGGTATCATTTAAAACTCTGCAGGTTTGTGAATTGCAGTGCCCCTGAGCTCCATTTTTCAACTCGCTTTTTTGGGAGCTGACCGCAAAAGCGCAGGATTGCTTCAGGCCCTCTTCTGGTTCTGGGGGGCAGGCTGAGCTTGTGCTTAATTCTTCTTCCTGATGGGAAAATAGAGTGACCTATGCCTGTCCCAACACCTAGAGCTAGTCTCTCATTGGTTCCCCCTCTTCCCGTTCATCCTCAGGACAAATTGCAACCTGTACGGAACAGGAGGTTAAAGGTGCTGATTCTCCAAGGAGGGAGATGGCTAGTAAATCGGCTGGAATGGCGAACCCGAGCAAAGGAGATGAGAAATGAGGTGCGTTTTAGAAACCTTTCCCGATCACACGGTGTACCATCTTCTGGGTTTCTCATGCCTGTTTTCGACGTAGGAAGATGCCCTTGAACCTGGAGATTTGGGACCCATGGGATGGGTACCATGCAGTATTACTTGAAAGGGTCTGCGTTGGCTCACCCAACCTCACCGAACCTCTCAGCCCCAAGAGTGTCCACCCTTATGTCTCAATCAGCTGTGGGTCTAGATATGGTCAATCCAGGTTGCATCACAGCCCCTGAACGAATTTTGTAAGAATTTCTCTCTCTTTCACTGTCTTTGTTTCACGGGTTTTGAAAAGTAATTTATTTTTATAATGGGGTTTAGCTGCTTTTCTCGGCTGTGTTTATGCCGCTTTACACCCCCTTGACTCACTTACAGAGAGATATCAATACATAGGTTTGAAGATTCTTACTAGTCAGATATATTCTTGTGCGGTGAATAGGGGGTGTTGAGTCCAGTTCACTGAAAAAGGAATAGGTCTTGTCTCTTACATATTGGGTTTATGGAACGGTATCGGAGCTAATTTGAAACCCTTGTTTTATGCATCACCCCACCTCACCTTTCCCGTTCAGCAGCCATAGTGTGTTTCCTAAACGTGTGACTCTGTTCTGTTTTGCAATTCAGTTCAAGTGTAGCGGTTTTTACATTCCCTCTAGAAGTGATATCTTATGATAAGTGTCTTTTTCTGTGTGACTTATTTCACTTAGAATCGTCGTACCTAAATCCACTCATCGTGCTGCTACTAGCCTTATGACGTTGATTTCATGGCTGAGTGATATTCCATTGTACATGAGGACCACAACTTCTTTATCCATTTTTCTCTTTCCTAGGATATTTAAGGTGTAATGAAGTGGGGATTCTTGTCCACAGAGCAGCCCTAAACTTTGGGGTGCCTGTGTCTTGCTGATTTTTAGTTTTCCCAATTTATACGCCCATGAGTGGTAGTGCCCTGTGCTCTCCAAGCTGTGTTTTTTAGATGTTTCAGAACACACCGTACACTTCTCCAGAGTGGCTGTTGGCAATTTACATCCCACCCATCAGTGTAGCAAGGCTCCCATTTCTCCATGGCCGGTCCTGCATTTCTGGTTTGGACACTTTTTTCCGCATGGCCCTTTTGCCCGCTGGGAAGCGAGACTTCTTTGGAGCGCTGATTGGCCTTTCCAGGTTGCTTGGTTGGCCAAAAAGGGCGTATGCGTTTTTTCCTGAATATATTCAGGAAAAAACGCATACGCCCTTTTTGGCCAAGGGCATCATTGTCCACGTTTTGCCGCTTTTCATGTGCTTTCAAGGCGATTCGAATCTACCTCCTGAAATCTGTTTCCTGCAATTCTGCCTTGCTTTCAAAGCCTCTTCGTTGCCTTCCCTTAGTATAATTGTGGACGAGAGGTATCATTTAAAACTGTGCAGGTTTGTGAATTGCAGTGCCCCTGAGCTCCATTTTTCAACTCGCTTTTTTGGGAGCTGGCCGCAAAAGCGCAGGATTGCTTCAGGCCCTCTTCTGGTTCTGGGGGGCAGGCTGAGCTTGTGCTTAATTCTTCTTCCTGATGGGAAAATAGAGTGACCTGTGCCTGTCCCAACACCTAGAGCTAGTCTCTCATTGGTTCCCCCTCTTCCCGTTCATCCTCAGGACAAATTGAAACCTGTACGGAACAGGAGGTTAAAGGTGCTGATTCTCCAAGGAGGGAGATGGCTAGTAAATCGGCTGGAATGGTGACCCCGAGCAAAGGAGATGAGAAATGAGGTGCGTTTTAGAAACCTTTCCCGATCACACGGTGTACCATCTTCTGGGTTTCTCATGCCTGTTTTCGACGTAGGAAGATGCCCTTGAACCTGGAGATTTGGGACCCATGGGATGGGTACCATGCAGTATTACTTGAAAGGGTCTGCGTTGGCTCACCCAACCTAACCGAACCTCTCAGCCCCAAGAGTGTCCACCCTTATGTCTCAATCAGCTGTGGGTCTAGATATGGTCAATCCAGGTTGCATCACAGCCCCTGAACGAATTTTGTAAGAATTTCTCTCTCTTTCACTGTCTTTGTTTCACGGGTTTTGAAAAGTAATTTATTTTTATAATGGGGTTTAGCTGCTTTTCACGGCTGTGTTTATGCCGCTTTACACCCCCTTGACTCACTTACAGAGAGATATCAATACATAGGTTTGAAGATTCTTACTAGTCAGATATATTCTTGTGCGGTGAATAGGGGGTGTTGAGTCCAGTTCACTGAAAAAGGAATAGGTCTTGTCTCTTACATATTGGGTTTATGGAACGGTATCGGAGCTAATTTGAAACCCTTGTTTTATGCATCACCCCACCTCACCTTTCCCGTTCAGCAGCCATAGTGTGTTTCCTAAACGTGGGACTCTGTTCTGTTTTGCAATTCAGTTCAAGTGTAGCGGTTTTTACATTCCCTCTAGAAGTGATATCTTATGATAAGTGTCTTTTTCTGTGTGACTTATTTCACTTAGAATCGTCGTACCTAAATCCACTCATCGTGCTGCTACTAGCCTTATGACGTTGATTTCATGGCTGAGTGATATTCCATTGTACATGAGGACCACAACTTCTTTATCCATTTTTCTCTTTCCTAGGATATTTAAGGTGTAATGAAGTGGAGGTTCTTGTCCACAGAGCAGCCCTAAACTTTGGGGTGCCTGTGTCTTGCTGATGTTTAGTTTTCCCAATTTATACGCCCATGAGTGGAAGTGCCCTATGCTCTCCAAGCTGTGTGTTTTAGATGTTTCAGGACACACCGTACACTTCTCCAGAGTGGCTGTTGGCAATTTACATCCCACCCATCAGCGTAGCAAGGCTCCCATTTCTCCATGGCCGGTCCTGCATTTCTGGTTTGGACACTTTTTTCCGCATGGCCCTTTTGCCCGCTGGGAAGCGAGACTTCTTTGGAGCGCTGATTGGCCTTTCCAGGTTGCTTGGTTGGCCAAAAAGGGCGTATGCGTTTTTTCCTGAATATATTCAGGAAGAAACGCATACGCCCTTTTTGGCCAAGGGCATCATTGTCCACGTTTTGCCGCTTTTCATGTGCTTTCAAGGCGATTCGAATCTACCTCCTGAAATCTGTTTCCTGCAATTCTGCCTTGCTTTCAAAGCCTCTTCGTTGCCTTCCCTTAATATATTTGTGGACGAGAGGTATCATTTAAAACTCTGCAGGTTTGTGAATTGCAGTGCCCCTGAGCTCCATTTTTCAACTCGCTTTTTTGGGAGCTGACCGCAAAAGCGCAGGATTGCTTCAGGCCCTCTTCTGGTTCTGGGGGGCAGGCTGAGCTTGTGCTTAATTCTTCTTCCTGATGGGAAAATAGAGTGACCTGTGCCTGTCCCAACACCTAGAGCTAGTCTCTCATTGGTTCCCCCTCTTCCCGTTCATCCTCAGGACAAATTGCAACCTGTACGGAACAGGAGGTTAAAGGTGCTGATTCTCCAAGGAGGGAGATGGCTAGTAAATCGGCTGGAATGGCGAACCCGAGTAAAGGAGATGAGAAATGAGGTGCGTTTTAGAAAACCTTTCCCGATCACACGGTGTACCATCTTCTGGGTTTCTCATGCCTGTTTTCGACGTAGGAAGATGCCCTTGAACCTGGAGATTTGGGACCCATGGGATGGGTACCATGCAGTATTACTTGAAAGGGTCTGCGTTGGCTCACCCAACCTCACCAAACCTCTCAGCCCCAAGAGTGTCCACCCTTATGTCTTAATCAGCTGTGGGTCTAGATATGGTCAATCCAGGTTGCATCACAGCCCCTGAACGAATTTTGTAAGAATTTCTCTCTCTTTCACTGTCTTTGTTTCACGGGTTTTGAAAAGTAATTTATTTTTATAATGGGGTTTAGCTGCTTTTCACGGCTGTGTTTATGCCGCTTTACACCCCCTTGACTCACTTACGGAGAGATATCAATACATAGGTTTCAAGATTCTTACTAGTCAGATATATTCTTGTGCGGTGAATAGGGGGTGTTGAGTCCAGTTCACTGAAAAAGGAATAGGTCTTGTCTCTTACATATTGGGTTTATGGAACGGTATCGGAGCTAATTTGAAACCCTTGTTTTATGCATCACCCCACCTCACCTTTCCCGTTCAGCAGCCATAGTGTGTTTCCTAAACGTGGGACTCTGTTCTGTTTTGCAATTCAGTTCAAGTGTAGCGGTTTTTACATTCCCTCTCTAAGTGGTATCTTATGATAAGTGTCTTTTTCTGTGTGACTTATTTCACTTAGAATCGTCGTACCTAAATCCACTCATCGTGCTGCTACTAGCCTTATGACGTTGATTTCATGGCTGAGTGATATTCCATTGTACATGAGGACCACAACTTCTTTATCCATTTTTCTCTTTCCTAGGATATTTAAGGTGTAATGAAGTGGGGGTTCTTGTCCACAGAGCAGCCCTAAACTTTGGGGTGCCTGTGTCTTGCTGATGTTTAGTTTTCCCAATTTATACGCCCATGAGTGGAAGTGCCCTATGCTCTCCAAGCTGTGTGTTTTAGATGTTTCAGGACACACCGTACACTTCTCCAGAGTGGCTGTTGGCAATTTACATCCCACCCATCAGCGTAGCAAGGCTCCCATTTCTCCATGGCCAGTCCTGCATTTCTGGTTTGGACACTTTTTTCCGCATGGCCCTTTTGCCCGCTGGGAAGCGAGACTTCTTTGGAGCGCTGATTGGCCTTTCCAGGTTGCTTGGTTGGCCAAAAAGGGCGTATGCGTTTTTTCCTGAATATATTCAGGAAAAAACGCATACGCCCTTTTTGGCCAAGGGCATCATTGTCCACGTTTTGCCGCTTTTCATGTGCTTTCAAGGCGATTCGAATCTACCTCCTGAAATCTGTTTCCTGCAATTCTGCCTTGCTTTCAAAGCCTCTTCGTTGCCTTCCCTTAATATATTTGTGGACGAGAGGTATCATTTAAAACTCTGCAGGTTTGTGAATTGCAGTGCCCCTGAGCTCCATTTTTCAACTCGCTTTTTTGGGAGCTGACCGCAAAAGCGCAGGATTGCTTCAGGCCCTCTTCTGGTTCTGGGGGGCAGGCTGAGCTTGTGCTTAATTCTTCTTCCTGATGGGAAAATAGAGTGACCTGTGCCTGTCCCAACACCTAGAGCTAGTCTCTCATTGGTTCCCCCTCTTCCCGTTCATCCTCAGGACAAATTGCAACCTGTACGGAACAGGAGGTTAAAGGTGCTGATTCTCCAAGGAGGGAGATGGCTAGTAAATCGGCTGGAATGGCGAACCCGAGCAAAGGAGATGAGAAATGAGGTGCGTTTTAGAAACCTTTCCCGATCACACGGTGTACCATCTTCTGGGTTTCTCATGCCTGTTTTCGACGTAGGAAGATGCACTTGAACCTGGAGATTTGGGACCCATGGGATGGGTACCATGCAGTATTACTTGAAAGGGTCTGCGTTGGCTCACCCAACCTCAGCGAACCTCTCAGCCCCAAGAGTGTCCACCCTTATGTCTCAATCAGCTGTGGGTCTAGATATGGTCAATCCAGGTTGCATCACAGCCCCTGAACGAATTTTGTAAGAATTTCTCTCTCTTTCACTGTCTTTGTTTCACGGGTTTTGAAAAGTAATTTATTTTTATAATGGGGTTTAGCTGCTTTTCACGGCTGTGTTTATGCCGCTTTACACACCCTTGACTCACTTACAGAGAGATATCAATACATAGGTTTGAAGATTCTTACTAGTCAGATATATTCTTGTGCGGTGAATAGGGGGTGTTGAGTCCAGTTCACTGAAAAAGGAATAGGTCTTGTCTCTTACATATTGGGTTTATGGAACGGTATCGGAGCTAATTTGAAACCCTTGTTTTATGCATCACCCCACCTCACCTTTCCCGTTCAGCAGCCATAGTGTGTTTCCTAAACGTGTGACTCTGTTCTGTTTTGCAATTCAGTTCAAGTGTAGCGGTTTTTACATTCCCTCTCTAAGTGGTATCTTATGATAAGTGTCTTTTTCTGTGTGACTTATTTCACTTAGAATCGTCGTACCTAAATCCACTCATCGTGCTGCTACTAGCCTTATGACGTTGATTTCATGGCTGAGTGATATTCCATTGTACATGAGGACCACAACTTCTTTATCCATTTTTCTCTTTCCTAGGATATTTAAGGTGTAATGAAGTGGGGGTTCTTGTCCACAGAGCAGCCCTAAACTTTGGGGTGCCTGTGTCTTGCTGATTTTTAGTTTTCCCAATTTATACGCCCATGAGTGGAAGTGCCCTATGCTCTCCAAGCTGTGTTTTTTAGATGTTTCAGAACACACCGTACACTTCTCCAGAGTGGCTGTTGGCAATTTACATCCCACCCATCAGCTTAGCAAGGCTCCCATTTCTCCATGGCTGGTCCTGCATTTCTGGTTTGGACACTTTTTTCCGCATGGCCCTTTTGCCCGCTGGGAAGCGAGACTTCTTTGGAGCGCTGATTGGCCTTTCCAGGTTGCTTGGTTGGCCAAAAAGGGCGTATGCGTTTTTTCCTGAATATATTCAGGAAAAAACGCATACGCCCTTTTTGGCCAAGGGCATCATTGTCCACGTTTTGCCGCTTTTCATGTGCTTTCAAGGCGATTCGAATCTACCTCCTGAAATCTGTTTCCTGCAATTCTGCCTTGCTTTCAAAGCCTCTTCGTTGCCTTCCCTTAGTATATTTGTGGACGAGAGGTATCATTTAAAACTGTGCAGGTTTGTGAATTGCAGTGCCCCTGAGCTCCATTTTTCAACTCGCTTTTTTGGGAGCTGGCCGCAAAAGCGCAGGATTGCTTCAGGCCCTCTTCTGGTTCTGGGGGGCAGGCTGAGCTTGTGCTTAATTCTTCTTCCTGATGGGAAAACAGAGTGACCTGTGCCTGTCCCAACACCTAGAGCTAGTCTCTCATTGGTTCCCCCTCTTCCCGTTCATCCTCAGGACAAATTGCAACCTGTACGGAACAGGAGGTTAAAGGTGCTGATTCTCCAAGGAGGGAGATGGCTAGTAAATCGGCTGGAATGGCGAACCCGAGCAAAGGAGATGAGAAATGAGGTGCGTTTTAGAAACCTTTCCCGATCACACGGTGTACCATCTTCTGGGTTTCTCATGCCTGTTTTCGACGTAGGAAGATGCCCTTGAACCTGGAGATTTGGGACCCATGGGATGGGTACCATGCAGTATTACTTGAAAGGGTCTGCGTTGGCTCACCCAACCTAACCGAACCTCTCAGCCCCAAGAGTGTCCACCCTTATGTCTCAATCAGCTGTGGGTCTAGATATGGTCAATCCAGGTTGCATCACAGCCCCTGAACGAATTTTGTAAGAATTTCTCTCTCTTTCACTGTCTTTGTTTCACGGGTTTTGAAAAGTAATTTATTTTTATAATGGGGTTTAGCTGCTTTTCACGGCTGTGTTTATGCCGCTTTACACCCCCTTGACTCACTTACAGAGAGATATCAATACATAGGTTTGAAGATTCTTACTAGTCAGATATATTCTTGTGCGGTGAATAGGGGGTGTTGAGTCCAGTTCACTGAAAAAGGAATAGGTCTTGTCTCTTACATATTGGGTTTATGGAACGGTATCGGAGCTAATTTGAAACCCTTGTTTTATGCATCACCCCACCTCACCTTTCCCGTTCAGCAGCCATAGTGTGTTTCCTAAACGTGTGACTCTGTTCTGTTTTGCAATTCAGTTCAAGTGTAGCGGTTTTTACATTCCCTCTAGAAGTGATATCTTATGATAAGTGTCTTTTTCTGTGTGACTTATTTCACTTAGAATCGTCGTACCTAAATCCACTCATCGTGCTGCTACTAGCCTTATGACGTTGATTTCATGGCTGAGTGATATTCCATTGTACATGAGGACCACAACTTCTTTATCCATTTTTCTCTTTCCTAGGATATTTAAGGTGTAATGAAGTGGGGGTTCTTGTCCACAGAGCAGCCCTAAACTTTGGGGTGCCTGTGTCTTGCTGATGTTTAGTTTTCCCAATTTATACGCCCATGAGTGGAAGGGCCCTATGCTCTCCAAGCTGTGTGTTTTAGATGTTTCAGGACACACCGTCCACTTCTCCAGAGTGGCTGTTGGCAATTTACATCCCACCCATCAGCGTAGCAAGGCTCCCATTTCTCCATGGCCGGTCCTGCATTTCTGGTTTGGACACTTTTTTCCGCATGGCCCTTTTGCCCGCTGGGAAGCGAGACTTCTTTGGAGCGCTGATTGGCCTTTCCAGGTTGCTTGGTTGGCCAAAAAGGGCGTATGCGTTTTTTCCTGAATATATTCAGGAAGAAACGCATACGCCCTTTTTGGCCAAGGGCATCATTGTCCACGTTTTGCCGCTTTTCATGTGCTTTCAAGGCGATTCGAATCTACCTCCTGAAATCTGTTTCCTGCAATTCTGCCTTGCTTTCAAAGCCTCTTCGTTGCCTTCCCTTAATATATTTGTGGACGAGAGGTATCATTTAAAACTGTGCAGGTTTGTGAATTGCAGTGCCCCTGAGCTCCATTTTTCAACTCGCTTTTTTGGGAGCTGACCGCAAAAGCGCAGGATTGCTTCAGGCCCTCTTCTGGTTCTGGGGGGCAGGCTGAGCTTGTGCTTAATTCTTCTTCCTGATGGGAAAATAGAGTGACCTGTGCCTGTCCCAACACCTAGAGCTAGTCTCTCCTTGGTTCCCCCTCTTCCCGTTCATCCTCAGGACAAATTGCAACCTGTACGGAACAGGAGGTTAAAGGTGCTGATTCTCCAAGGAGGGAGATGGCTAGTAAATCGGCTGGAATGGCGAACCCGAGCAAAGGAGATGAGAAATGAGGTGCGTTTTAGAAACCTTTCCCGATCACACGGTGTACCATCTTCTGGGTTTCTCATGCCTGTTTTCGACGTAGGAAGATGCCCTTGAACCTGGAGATTTGGGACCCATGGGATGGGTACCATGCAGTATTACTTGAAAGGGTCTGCGTTGGCTCACCCAACCTCACCGAACCTCTCAGCCCCAAGAGTGTCCACCCTTATGTCTCAATCAGCTGTGGGTCTAGATATGGTCAATCCAGGTTGCATCACAGCCCCTGAACGAATTTTGTAAGAATTTCTCTCTCTTTCACTGTCTTTGTTTCACGGGTTTTGAAAAGTAATTTATTTTTATAATGGGGTTTAGCTGCTTTTCACGGCTGTGTTTATGCCGCTTTACACCCCCTTGACTCACTTACAGAGAGATATCAATACATAGGTTTGAAGATTCTTACTAGTCAGATATATTCTTGTGCGGTGAATAGGGGGTGTTGAGTCCAGTTCACTGAAAAAGGAATAGGTCTTGTCTCTTACATATTGGGTTTATGGAACGGTATCGGAGCTAATTTGAAACCCTTGTTTTATGCATCACCCCACCTCACCTTTCCCGTTCAGCAGCCATAGTGTGTTTCCTAAACGTGTGACTCTGTTCTGTTTTGCAATTCAGTTCAAGTGTAGCGGTTTTTACATTCCCTCTAGAAGTGATATCTTATGATAAGTGTCTTTTTCTGTGTGACTTATTTCACTTAGAATCGTCGTACCTAAATCCACTCATCGTGCTGCTACTAGCCTTATGACGTGGATTTCATGGCTGAGTGATATTCCATTGTACATGAGGACCACAACTTCTTTATCCATTTTTCTCTTTCCTAGGATATTTAAGGTGTAATGAAGTGGGGGTTCTTGTCCACAGAGCAGCCCTAAACTTTGGGGTGCCTGTGTCTTGCTGATGTTTAGTTTTCCCAATTTATACGCCCATGAGTGGAAGTGCCCTATGCTCTCCAAGCTGTGTTTTTTAGATGTTTCAGAACACACCGTACACTTCTCCAGAGTGGCTGTTGGCAATTTACATCCCACCCATCAGCTTAGCAAGGCTCCCATTTCTCCATGGCCGGTCCTGCATTTCTGGTTTGGACACTTTTTTCCGCATGGCCCTTTTGCCCGCTGGGAAGCGAGACTTCTTTGGAGCGCTGATTGGCCTTTCCAGGTTGCTTGGTTGGCCAAAAAGGGCGTATGCGTTTTTTCCTGAATATATTCAGGAAAAAACGCATACGCCCTTTTTGGCCAAGGGCATCATTGTCCACGTTTTGCCGCTTTTCATGTGCTTTCAAGGCGATTCGAATCTACCTCCTGAAATCTGTTTCCTGCAATTCTGCCTTGCTTTCAAAGCCTCTTCGTTGCCTTCCCTTAGTATATTTGTGGACGAGAGGTATCATTTAAAACTGTGCAGGTTTGTGAATTGCAGTGCCCCTGAGCTCCATTTTTCAACTCGCTTTTTTGGGAGCTGGCCGCAAAAGCGCAGGATTGCTTCAGGCCCTCTTCTGGTTCTGGGGGGCAGGCTGAGCTTGTGCTTAATTCTTCTTCCTGATGGGAAAATAGAGTGACCTGTGCCTGTCCCAACACCTAGAGCTAGTCTCTCATTGGTTCCCCCTCTTCCCGTTCATCCTCAGGACAAATTGCAACCTGTACGGAACAGGAGGTTAAAGGTGCTGATTCTCCAAGGAGGGAGATGGCTAGTAAATCGGCTGGAATGGCGAACCCGAGCAAAGGAGATGAGAAATGAGGTGCGTTTTAGAAACCTTTCCCGATCACACAGTGTACCATCTTCTGGGTTTCTCATGCCTGTTTTCGACGTAGGAAGATGCCCTTGAACCTGGAGATTTGGGACCCATGGGATGTGTACCATGCAGTATTACTTGAAAGGGTCTGCGTTGGCTCACCCAACCTCAGCGAACCTCTCAGCCCCAAGAGTGTCCACCCTTATGTCTCAATCAGCTGTGGGTCTAGATATGGTCAATCCAGGTTGCATCACAGCCCCTGAACGAATTTTGTAAGAATTTCTCTCTCTTTCACTGTCTTTGTTTCACGGGTTTTGAAAAGTAATTTATTTTTATAATGGGGTTTAGCTGCTTTTCACGGCTGTGTTTATGCCGCTTTACACCCCCTTGACTCACTTACAGAGAGATATCAATACATAGGTTTGAAGATTCTTACTAGTCAGATATATTCTTGTGCGGTGAATAGGGGGTGTTGAGTCCAGTTCACTGAAAAAGGAATAGGTCTTGTCTCTTACATATTGGGTTTATGGAACGGTATCGGAGCTAATTTGAAACCCTTGTTTTATGCATCACCCCACCTCACCTTTCCCGTTCAGCAGCCATAGTGTGTTTCCTAAACGTGTGACTCTGTTCTGTTTTGCAATTCAGTTCAAGTGTAGCGGTTTTTACATTCCCTCTAGAAGTGATATCTTATGATAAGTGTCTTTTTCTGTGTGACTTATTTCACTTAGAATCGTCGTACCTAAATCCACTCATCGTGCTGCTACTAGCCTTATGACGTTGATTTCATGGCTGAGTGATATTCCATTGTACATGAGGACCACAACTTCTTTATCCATTTTTCTCTTTCCTAGGATATTTAAGGTGTAATGAAGTGGGGGTTCTTGTCCACAGAGCAGCCCTAAACTTTGGGGTGCCTGTGTCTTGCTGATGTTTAGTTTTCCCAATTTATACGCCCATGAGTGGAAGTGCCCTATGCTCTCCAAGCTGTGTGTTTTAGATGTTTCAGGACACACCGTACACTTCTCCAGAGTGGCTGTTGGCAATTTACATCCCACCCATCAGCGTAGCAAGGCTCCCATTTCTCCATGGCCGGTCCTGCATTTCTGGTTTGGACACTTTTTTCCGCATGGCCCTTTTGCCCGCTGGGAAGCGAGACTTCTTTGGAGCGCTGATTGGCCTTTCCAGGTTGCTTGGTTGGCCAAAAAGGGCGTATGCGTTTTTTCCTGAATATATTCAGGAAAAAACGCATACGCTCTTTTTGGCCAAGGGCATCATTGTCCACGTTTTGCCGCTTTTCATGTGCTTTCAAGGCGATTCGAATCTACCTCCTGAAATCTGTTTCCTGCAATTCTGCCTTGCTTTCAAAGCCTCTTCGTTGCCTTCCCTTAATATATTTGTGGACGAGAGGTATCATTTAAAACTCTGCAGGTTTGTGAATTGCAGTGCCCCTGAGCTCCATTTTTCAACTCGCTTTTTTGGGAGCTGACCGCAAAAGCGCAGGATTGCTTCAGGCCCTCTTCTGGTTCTGGGGGGCAGGCTGAGCTTGTGCTTAATTCTTCTTCCTGATGGGAAAATAGAGTGACCTGTGCCTGTCCCAACACCTAGAGCTAGTCTCTCATTGGTTCCCCCTCTTCCCGTTCATCCTCAGGACAAATTGCAACCTGTACGGAACAGGAGGTTAAAGGTGCTGATTCTCCAAGGAGGGAGATGGCTAGTAAATCGGCTGGAATGGCGAACCCGAGCAAAGGAGATGAGAAATGAGGTGCGTTTTAGAAACCTTTCCCGATCACACGGTGTACCATCTTCTGGGTTTCTCATGCCTGTTTTCGACGTAGGAAGATGCCCTTGAACCTGGAGATTTGGGACCCATGGGATGGGTACCATGCAGTATTACTTGAAAGGGTCTGCGTTGGCTCACCCAACCTCAGCGAACCTCTCAGCCCCAAGAGTGTCCACCCTTATGTCTCAATCAGCTGTGGGTCTAGATATGGTCAATCCAGGTTGCATCACAGCCCCTGAACGAATTTTGTAAGAATTTCTCTCTCTTTCACTGTCTTTGTTTCACGGGTTTTGAAAAGTAATTTATTTTTATAATGGGGTTTAGCTGCTTTTCACGGCTGTGTTTATGCCGCTTTACACCCCCTTGACTCACTTACAGAGAGATATCAATACATAGGTTTGAAGATTCTTACTAGTCAGATATATTCTTGTGCGGTGAATAGGGGGTGTTGAGTCCAGTTCACTGAAAAAGGAATAGGTCTTGTCTCTTACATATTGGGTTTATGGAACGGTATCGGAGCTAATTTGAAACCCTTGTTTTATGCATCACCCCACCTCACCTTTCCCGTTCAGCAGCCATAGTGTGTTTCCTAAACGTGTGACTCTGTTCTGTTTTGCAATTCAGTTCAAGTGTAGCGGTTTTTACATTCCCTCTAGAAGTGATATCTTATGATAAGTGTCTTTTTCTGTGTGACTTATTTCACTTAGAATCGTCGTACCTAAATCCACTCATCGTGCTGCTACTAGCCTTATGACGTTGATTTCATGGCTGAGTGATATTCCATTGTACATGAGGACCACAACTTCTTTATCCATTTTTCTCTTTCCTAGGATATTTAAGGTGTAATGAAGTGGGGGTTCTTGTCCACAGAGCAGCCCTAAACTTTGGGGTGCCTGTGTCTTGCTGATGTTTAGTTTTCCCAATTTATACGCCCATGAGTGGAAGTGCCCTATGCTCTCCAAGCTGTGTGTTTTAGATGTTTCAGGACACACCGTACACTTCTCCAGAGTGGCTGTTGGCAATTTACATCCCACCCATCAGCGTAGCAAGGCTCCCATTTCTCCATGGCCGGTCCTGCATTTCTGGTTTGGACACTTTTTTCCGCATGGCCCTTTTGCCCGCTGGGAAGCGAGACTTCTTTGGAGCGCTGATTGGCCTTTCCAGGTTGCTTGGTTGGCCAAAAAGGGCGTATGCGTTTTTTCCTGAATATATTCAGGAAAAAACGCATACGCCCTTTTTGGCCAAGGGCATCATTGTCCACGTTTTGCCGCTTTTCATGTGCTTTCAAGGCGATTCGAATCTCCCTCCTGAAATCTGTTTCCTGCAATTCTGCCTTGCTTTCAAAGCCTCTTCGTTGCCTTCCCTTAATATATTTGTGGACGAGAGGTATCATTTAAAACTCTGCAGGTTTGTGAATTGCAGTGCCCCTGAGCTCCATTTTTCAACTCGCTTTTTTGGGAGCTGACCGCAAAAGCGCAGGATTGCTTCAGGCCCTCTTCTGGTTCTGGGGGGCAGGCTGAGCTTGTGCTTAATTCTTCTTCCTGATGGGAAAATAGAGTGACCTGTGCCTGTCCCAACACCTAGAGCTAGTCTCTCATTGGTTCCCCCTCTTCCCGTTCATCCTCAGGACAAATTGCAACCTGTACGGAACAGGAGGTTAAAGGTGCTGATTCTCCAAGGAGGGAGATGGCTAGTAAATCGGCTGGAATGGCGAACCCGAGCAAAGGAGATGAGAAATGAGGTGCGTTTTAGAAACCTTTCCCGATCACACGGTGTACCATCTTCTGGGTTTCTCATGCCTGTTTTCGACGTAGGAAGATGCCCTTGAACCTGGAGATTTGGGACCCATGGGATGTGTACCATGCAGTATTACTTGAAAGGGTCTGCGTTGGCTCACCCAACCTCAGCGAACCTCTCAGCCCCAAGAGTGTCCACCCTTATGTCTCAATCAGCTGTGGGTCTAGATATGGTCAATCCAGGTTGCATCACAGCCCCTGAACGAATTTTGTAAGAATTTCTCTCTCTTTCACTGTCTTTGTTTCACGGGTTTTGAAAAGTAATTTATTTTTATAATGGGGTTTAGCTGCTTTTCACGGCTGTGTTTATGCCGCTTTACACCCCCTTGACTCACTTACAGAGAGATATCAATACATAGGTTTGAAGATTCTTACTAGTCAGATATATTCTTGTGCGGTGAATAGGGGGTGTTGAGTCCAGTTCACTGAAAAAGGAATAGGTCTTGTCTCTTACATATTGGGTTTATGGAACGGTATCGGAGCTAATTTGAAACCCTTGTTTTATGCATCACCCCACCTCACCTTTCCCGTTCAGCAGCCATAGTGTGTTTCCTAAACGTGTGACTCTGTTCTGTTTTGCAATTCAGTTCAAGTGTAGCGGTTTTTACATTCCCTCTAGAAGTGATATCTTATGATAAGTGTCTTTTTCTGTGTGACTTATTTCACTTAGAATCGTCGTACCTAAATCCACTCATCGTGCTGCTACTAGCCTTATGACGTTGATTTCATGGCTGAGTGATATTCCATTGTACATGAGGACCACAACTTCTTTATCCATTTTTCTCTTTCCTAGGATATTTAAGGTGTAATGAAGTGGGGATTCTTGTCCACAGAGCAGCCCTAAACTTTGGGGTGCCTGTGTCTTGCTGATTTTTAGTTTTCCCAATTTATACGCCCATGAGTGGAAGTGCCCTGTGCTCTCCAAGCTGTGTTTTTTAGATGTTTCAGAACACACCGTACACTTCTCCAGAGTGGCTGTTGGCAATTTACATCCCACCCATCAGCGTAGCAAGGCTCCCATTTCTCCATGGCCGGTCCTGCATTTCTGGTTTGGACACTTTTTTCCGCATGGCCCTTTTGCCCGCTGGGAAGCGAGACTTCTTTGGAGCGCTGATTGGCCTTTCCAGGTTGCTTGGTTGGCCAAAAAGGGCGTATGCGTTTTTTCCTGAATATATTCAGGAAAAAACGCATACGCCCTTTTTGGCCAAGGGCATCATTGTCCACGTTTTGCCGCTTTTCATGTGCTTTCAAGGCGATTCGAATCTACCTCCTGAAATCTGTTTCCTGCAATTCTGCCTTGCTTTCAAAGCCTCTTCGTTGCCTTCCCTTAGTATATTTGTGGACGAGAGGTATCATTTAAAACTGTGCAGGTTTGTGAATTGCAGTGCCCCTGAGCTCCATTTTTCAACTCGCTTTTTTGGGAGCTGGCCGCAAAAGCGCAGGATTGCTTCAGGCCCTCTTCTGGTTCTGGGGGGCAGGCTGAGCTTGTGCTTAATTCTTCTTCCTGATGGGAAAATAGAGTGACCTGTGCCTGTCCCAACACCTAGAGCTAGTCTCTCATTGGTTCCCCCTCTTCCCGTTCATCCTCAGGACAAATTGCAACCTGTACGGAACAGGAGGTTAAAGGTGCTGATTCTCCAAGGAGGGAGATGGCTAGTAAATCGGCTGGAATGGCGAACCCGAGCAAAGGACATGAGAAATGAGGTGCGTTTTAGAAAACCTTTCCCGATCACACGGTGTACCATCTTCTGGGTTTCTCATGCCTGTTTTCGACGTAGGAAGATGCCCTTGAACCTGGAGATTTGGGACCCATGGGATGGGTACCATGCAGTATTACTTGAAAGGGTCTGCGTTGGCTCACCCAACCTCACCGAACCTCTCAGCCCCAAGAGTGTCCACCCTTATGTCTCAATCAGCTGTGGGTCTAGATATGGTCAATCCAGGTTGCATCACAGCCCCTGAACGAATTTTGTAAGAATTTCTCTCTCTTTCACTGTCTTTGTTTCACGGGTTTTGAAAAGTAATTTATTTTTATAATGGGGTTTAGCTGCTTTTCACGGCTGTGTTTATGCCGCTTTACACCCCCTTGACTCACTTACAGAGAGATATCAATACATAGGTTTGAAGATTCTTACTAGTCAGATATATTCTTGTGCAGTGAATAGGGGGTGTTGAGTCCAGTTCACTGAAAAAGGAATAGGTCTTGTCTCTTACATATTGGGTTTATGGAACGGTATCGGAGCTAATTTGAAACCCTTGTTTTATGCATCACCCCACCTCACCTTTCCCGTTCAGCAGCCATAGTGTGTTTCCTAAACGTGGGACTCTGTTCTGTTTTGCAATTCAGTTCAAGTGTAGCGGTTTTTACATTCCCTCTAGAAGTGATATCTTATGATAAGTGTCTTTTTCTGTGTGACTTATTTCACTTAGAATCGTCGTACCTAAATCCACTCATCGTGCTGCTACTAGCCTTATGACGTTGATTTCATGGCTGAGTGATATTCCATTGTACATGAGGACCACAAAGTCTTTATCCATTTTTCGCTTTCCTGGATATTTAAGGTGTAATGAAGTGGGGGTTCTTGTCCACAGAGCAGCCCTAAACTTTGGGGTGCCTATGTCTTGCTGATGTTTAGTTTTCCCAATTTATACGCCCATGAGTGGAAGTGCCCTATGCCCTCCAAGCTGTGTTTTTTAGATGTTTCAGGACACACCGTACACTTCTCCAGAGTGGCTGTTGGCAATTTACATCCCACCCATCAGCGTAGCAAGGCTCCCATTTCTCCATGGCCGGTCCTGCATTTCTGGTTTGGACACTTTTTTCCGCATGGCCCTTTTGCCCGCTGGGAAGCGAGACTTCTTTGGAGCGCTGATTGGCCTTTCCAGGTTGCTTGGTTGGCCAAAAAGGGCGTATGCGTTTTTTCCTGAATATATTCAGGAAAAAACGCATACGCCCTTTTTGGCCAAGGGCATCATTGTCCACGTTTTGCCGCTTTTCATGTGCTTTCAAGGCGATTCGAATCTACCTCCTGAAATCTGTTTCCTGCAATTCTGCCTTGCTTTCAAAGCCTCTTCGTTGCCTTCCCTTAATATATTTGTGGACGAGAGGTATCATTTAAAACTGTGCAGGTTTGTGAATTGCAGTGCCCCTGAGCTCCATTTTTCAACTCGCTTTTTTGGGAGCTGGCCGCAAAAGCGCAGGATTGCTTCAGGCCCTCTTCTGGTTCTGGGGGGCAGGCTGAGCTTGTGCTTAATTCTTCTTCCTGATGGGAAAATAGAGTGACCTGTGCCTGTCCCAACACCTAGAGCTAGTCTCTCATTGGTTCCCCCTCTTCCCGTTCATCCTCAGGACAATTTGCAACCTGTACGGAACAGGAGGTTAAAGGTGCTGATTCTCCAAGGAGAGAGATGGCTAGTAAATCGGCTGGAATGGCGAACCCGAGTAAAGGAGATGAGAAATGAGGTGCGTTTTAGAAAACCTTTCCCGATCACACGGTGTACCATCTTCTGGGTTTCTCATGCCTGTTTTCGACGTAGGAAGATGCCCTTGAACCTGGAGATTTGGGACCCATGGGATGGGTACCATGCAGTATTACTTGAAAGGGTCTGCGTTGGCTCACCCAACCTCACCGAACCTCTCAGCCCCAAGAGTGTCCACCCTTATGTCTCAATCAGCTGTGGGTCTAGATATGGTCAATCCAGGTTGCATCACAGCCCCTGAAAGAATTTTGTAAGAATTTCTCTCTCTTTCACTGTCTTTGTTTCACGGGTTTTGAAAAGTAATTTATTTTTATAATGGGGTTTAGCTGCTTTTCACGGCTGTGTTTATGCCGCTTTACACCCCCTTGACTCACTTACGGAGAGATATCAATACATAGGTTTGAAGATTCTTACTAGTCAGATATATTCTTGTGCGGTGAATAGGGGGTGTTGAGTCCAGTTCACTGAAAAAGGAATAGGTCTTGTCTCTTACATATTGGGTTTATGGAACGGTATCGGAGCTAATTTGAAACCCTTGTTTTATGCATCACCCCACCTCACCTTTCCTGTTCAGCAGCCATAGTGTGTTTCCTAAACGTGAGACTCTGTTCTGTTTTGCAATTCAGTTCAAGTGTAGCGGTTTTTACATTCCCTCTCTAAGTGATATCTTATGATAAGTGTCTTTTTCTGTGTGACTTATTTCACTTAGAATCGTCGTACCTAAATCCACTCATCGTGCTGCTACTAGCCTTATGACGTTGATTTCATGGCTGAGTGATATTCCATTGTACATGAGGACCACAACTTCTTTATCCATTTTTCTCTTTCCTAGGATATTTAAGGTGTAATGAAGTGGGGGTTCTTGTCCACAGAGCAGCCCTATACTTTGGGGTGCCTGTGTCTTGCTGATTTTTAGTTTTCCCAATTTATACGCCCATGAGTGGAAGTGCCCTATGCTCTCCAAGCTGTGTTTTTTAGATGTTTCAGAACACACCGTACACTTCTCCAGAGTGGCTGTTGGCAATTTACATCCCACCCATCAGCGTAGCAAGGCTCCCATTTCTCCATGGCCGGTCCTGCATTTCTGGTTTGGACACTTTTTTCCGCATGGCCCTTTTGCCCGCTGGGAAGCGAGACTTCTTTGGAGCGCTGATTGGCCTTTCCAGGTTGCTTGGTTGGCCAAAAAGGGCGTATGCGTTTTTTCCTGAATATATTCAGGAAAAAACGCATACGCCCTTTTTGGCCAAGGGCATCATTGTCCACGTTTTGCCGCTTTTCATGTGCTTTCAAGGCGATTCGAATCTACCTCCTGAAATCTGTTTCCTGCAATTCTGCCTTGCTTTCAAAGCCTCTTCGTTGCCTTCCCTTAGTATATTTGTGGACGAGAGGTATCATTTAAAACTGTGCAGGTTTTTGAATTGCAGTGCCCCTGAGCTCCATTTTTCAACTCGCTTTTTTGGGAGCTGGCCGCAAAAGCGCAGGATTTCTTCAGGCCCTCTTCTGGTTCTGGGGGGCAGGCTGAGCTTGTGCTTAATTCTTCTTCCTGATGGGAAAATAGAGTGACCTGTGCCTGTCCCAACACCTAGAGCTAGTCTCTCATTGGTTCCCCCTCTTCCCGTTCATCCTCAGGACAATTTGCAACCTGTACGGAACAGGAGGTTAAAGGTGCTGATTCTCCAAGGAGAGAGATGGCTAGTAAATCGGCTGGAATGGCGAACCCGAGTAAAGGAGATGAGAAATGAGGTGCGTTTTAGAAAACCTTTCCCGATCACACGGTGTACCATCTTCTGGGTTTCTCATGCCTGTTTTCGACGTAGGAAGATGCCCTTGAACCTGGAGATTTGGGACCCATGGGATGGGTACCATGCAGTATTACTTGAAAGGGTCTGCGTTGGCTCACCCAACCTCACCGAACCTCTCAGCCCCAAGAGTGTCCACCCTTATGTCTCAATCAGCTGTGGGTCTAGATATGGTCAATCCAGGTTGCATCACAGCCCCTGAACGAATTTTGTAAGAATTTCTCTCTCTTTCACTGTCTTTGTTTCACGGGTTTTGAAAAGTAATTTATTTTTATAATGGGGTTTAGCTGCTTTTCACGGCTGTGTTTATGCCGCTTTACACCCCCTTGACTCACTTACGGAGAGATATCAATACATAGGTTTGAAGATTCTTACTAGTCAGATATATTCTTGTGCGGTGAATAGGGGGTGTTGAGTCCAGTTCACTGAAAAAGGAATAGGTCTTGTCTCTTACATATTGGGTTTATGGAACGGTATCGGAGCTAATTTGAAACCCTTGTTTTATGCATCACCCCACCTCACCTTTCCTGTTCAGCAGCCATAGTGTGTTTCCTAAACGTGAGACTCTGTTCTGTTTTGCAATTCAGTTCAAGTGTAGCGGTTTTTAAATTCCCTCTCTAAGTGATATCTTATGATAAGTGTCTTTTTCTGTGTGACTTATTTCACTTAGAATCGTCGTACCTAAATCCACTCATCGTGCTGCTACTAGCCTTATGACGTTGATTTCATGGCTGAGTGATATTCCATTGTACATGAGGACCACAACTTCTTTATCCATTTTTCTCTTTCCTAGGATATTTAAGGTGTAATGAAGAGGGGGTTCTTGTCCACAGAGCAGCCCTATACTTTGGGGTGCCTGTGTCTTGCTGATTTTTAGTTTTCCCAATTTATACGCCCATGAGTGGAAGTGCCCTATGCTCTCCAAGCTGTGTTTTTTAGATGTTTCAGAACACACCGTACACTTCTCCAGAGTGGCTGTTGGCAATTTACATCCCACCCATCAGCGTAGCAAGGCTCCCATTTCTCCATGGCCGGTCCTGCATTTCTGGTTTGGACACTTTTTTCCGCATGGCCCTTTTGCCCGCTGGGAAGCGAGACTTCTTTGGAGCGCTGATTGGCCTTTCCAGGTTGCTTGGTTGGCCAAAAAGGGCGTATGCGTTTTTTCCTGAATATATTCAGGAAAAAACGCATACGCCCTTTTTGGCCAAGGGCATCATTGTCCACGTTTTGCCGCTTTTCATGTGCTTTCAAGGCGATTCGAATCTACCTCCTGAAATCTGTTTCCTGCAATTCTGCCTTGCTTTCAAAGCCTCTTCGTTGCCTTCCCTTAATATATTTGTGGACGAGAGGTATCATTTAAAACTCTGCAGGTTTGTGAATTGCAGTGCCCCTGAGCTCCATTTTTCAACTCGCTTTTTTGGGAGCTGGCCGCAAAAGCGCAGGATTGCTTCAGGCCCTCTTCTGGTTCTGGGGGGCAGGCTGAGCTTGTGCTTAATTCTTCTTCCTGATGGGAAAATAGAGTGACCTGTGCCTGTCCCAACACCTAGAGCTAGTCTCTCATTGGTTCCCCCTCTTCCCGTTCATCCTCAGGACAATTTGCAACCTGTACGGAACAGGAGGTTAAAGGTGCTGATTCTCCAAGGAGGGAGATGGCTAGTAAATCGGCTGGAATGGCGAACCCGAGTAAAGGAGATGAGAAATGAGGTGCGTTTTAGAAAACCTTTCCCGATCACACGGTGTACCATCTTCTGGGTTTCTCATGCCTGTTTTCGACGTAGGAAGATGCCTTTGAACCTGGAGATTTGGGACCCATGGGATGGGTACCAAGCAGTATTACTTGAAAGGGTCTGCGTTGGCTCACCCAACCTCACCGAACCTCTCAGCCCCAAGAGTGTCCACCCTTATGTCTCAATCAGCTGTGGGTCTAGATATGGTCAATCCAGGTTGCATCACAGCCCCTGAACGAATTTTGTAAGAATTTCTCTCTCTTTCACTGTCTTTGTTTCACGGGTTTTGAAAAGTAATTTATTTTTATAATGGGGTTTAGCTGCTTTTCACGGCTGTGTTTATGCCGCTTTACACCCCCTTGACTCACTTACGGAGAGATATCAATACATAGGTTTGAAGATTCTTAATAGTCAGATATATTCTTGTGCGGTGAATAGGGGGTGTTGAGTCCAGTTCACTGAAAAAGGAATAGGTCTTGTCTCTTACATATTGGGTTTATGGAACGGTATCGGAGCTAATTTGAAACCCTTGTTTTATGCATCACCCCACCTCACCTTTCCTGTTCAGCAGCCATAGTGTGTTTCCTAAACGTGAGACTCTGTTCTGTTTTGCAATTCAGTTCAAGTGTAGCGGTTTTTACATTCCCTCTCTAAGTGATATCTTATGATAAGTGTCTTTTTCTGTGTGACTTATTTCACTTAGAATCGTCGTACCTAAATCCACTCATCGTGCTGCTACTAGCCTTATGACGTTGATTTCATGGCTGAGTGATATTCCATTGTACATGAGGACCACAACTTCTTTATCCATTTTTCTCTTTCCTAGGATATTTAAGGTGTAATGAAGTGGGGGTTCTTGTCCACAGAGCAGCCCTATACTTTGGGGTGCCTGTGTCTTGCTGATTTTTAGTTTTCCCAATTTATACGCCCATGAGTGGAAGTGCCCTATGCTCTCCAAGCTGTGTTTTTTAGATGTTTCAGAACACACCGTACACTTCTCCAGAGTGGCTGTTGGCAATTTACATCCCACCCATCAGCGTAGCAAGGCTCCCATTTCTCCATGGCCGGTCCTGCATTTCTGGTTTGGACACTTTTTTCCGCATGGCCCTTTTGCCCGCTGGGAAGCGAGACTTCTTTGGAGCGCTGATTGGCCTTTCCAGGTTGCTTGGTTGGCCAAAAAGGGCGTATGCGTTTTTTCCTGAATATATTCAGGAAAAAACGCATACGCCCTTTTTGGCCAAGGGCATCATTGTCCACGTTTTGCCGCTTTTCATGTGCTTTCAAGGCGATTCGAATCTACCTCCTGAAATCTGTTTCCTGCAATTCTGCCTTGCTTTCAAAGCCTCTTCGTTGCCTTCCCTTAGTATATTTGTGGACGAGAGGTATCATTTAAAACTGTGCAGGTTTGTGAATTGCAGTGCCCCTGAGCTCCATTTTTCAACTCGCTTTTTTGGGAGCTGGCCGCAAAAGCGCAGGATTTCTTCAGGCCCTCTTCTGGTTCTGGGGGGCAGGCTGAGCTTGTGCTTAATTCTTCTTCCTGATGGGAAAATAGAGTGACCTGTGCCTGTCCCAACACCTAGAGCTAGTCTCTCATTGGTTCCCCCTCTTCCCGTTCATCCTCAGGACAAATTGCAACCTGTACGGAACAGGAGGTTAAAGGTGCTGATTCTCCAAGGAGGGAGATGGCTAGTAAATCGGCTGGAATGGCGAACCCGAGCAAAGGAGATGAGAAATGAGGTGCGTTTTAGAAACCTTTCCCGATCACACGGTGTACCATCTTCTGGGTTTCTCATGCCTGTTTTCGACGTAGGAAGATGCCCTTGAACCTGGAGATTTGGGACCCATGGGATGGGTACCATGCAGTATTACTTGAAAGGGTCTGCGTTGGCTCACCCAACCTCAGCGAACCTCTCAGCCCCAAGAGTGTCCACCCTTATGTCTCAATCAGCTGTGGGTCTAGATATGGTCAATCCAGGTTGCATCACAGCCCCTGAACGAATTTTGTAAGAATTTCTCTCTCTTTCACTGCGTTTGTTTCACGGGTTTTGAAAAGTAATTTATTTTTATAATGGGGTTTAGCTGCTTTTCACGGCTGTGTTTATGCCGCTTTACACCCCCTTGACTCACTTACAGAGAGATATCAATACATAGGTTTGAAGATTCTTACTAGTCAGATATATTCTTGTGCGGTGAATAGGGGGTGTTGAGTCCAGTTCACTGAAAAAGGAATAGGTCTTGTCTCTTACATATTGGATTTATGGAACGGTATCGGAGCTAATTTGAAACCCTTGTTTTATGCATCACCCCACCTCACCTTTCCTGTTCAGCAGCCATAGTGTGTTTCCTAAACGTGAGACTCTGTTCTGTTTTGCAATTCAGTTCAAGTGTAGCGGTTTTTACATTCCCTCTCTAAGTGATATCTTATGATAAGTGTCTTTTTCTGTGTGACTTATTTCACTTAGAATCGTCGTACCTAAATCCACTCATCGTGCTGCTACTAGCCTTATGACGTTGATTTCATGGCTGAGTGATATTCCATTGTACATGAGGACCACAACTTCTTTATCCATTTTTCTCTTTCCTAGGATATTTAAGGTGTAATGAAGTGGGGGTTCTTGTCCACAGAGCAGCCCTATACTTTGGGGTGCCTGTGTCTTGCTGATTTTTAGTTTTCCCAATTTATACGCCCATGAGTGGAAGTGCCCTATGCTCTCCAAGCTGTGTTTTTTAGATGTTTCAGAACACACCGTACACTTCTCCAGAGTGGCTGTTGGCAATTTACATCCCACCCATCAGCGTAGCAAGGCTCCCATTTCTCCATGGCCGGTCCTGCATTTCTGGTTTGGACACTTTTTTCCGCATGGCCCTTTTGCCCGCTGGGAAGCGAGACTTCTTTGGAGCGCTGATTGGCCTTTCCAGGTTGCTTGGTTGGCCAAAAAGGGCGTATGCGTTTTTTCCTGAATATATTCAGGAAAAAACGCATACGCCCTTTTTGGCCAAGGGCATCATTGTCCACGTTTTGCCGCTTTTCATGTGCTTTCAAGGCGATTCGAATCTACCTCCTGAAATCTGTTTCCTGCAATTCTGCCTTGCTTTCAAAGCCTCTTCGTTGCCTTCCCTTAGTATATTTGTGGACGAGAGGTATCATTTAAAACTGTGCAGGTTTGTGAATTGCAGTGCCCCTGAGCTCCATTTTTCAACTCGCTTTTTTGGGAGCTGGCCGCAAAAGCGCAGGATTTCTTCAGGCCCTCTTCTGGTTCTGGGGGGCAGGCTGAGCTTGTGCTTAATTCTTCTTCCTGATGGGAAAATAGAGTGACCTGTGCCTGTCCCAACACCTAGAGCTAGTCTCTCATTGGTTCCCCCTCTTCCCGTTCATCCTCAGGACAAATTGCAACCTGTACGGAACAGGAGGTTAAAGGTGCTGATTCTCCAAGGAGGGAGATGGCTAGTAAATCGGCTGGAATGGCGAACCCGAGCAAAGGAGATGAGAAATGAGGTGCGTTTTAGAAACCTTTCCCGATCACACGGTGTACCATCTTCTGGGTTTCTCATGCCTGTTTTCGACGTAGGAAGATGCCCTTGAACCTGGAGATTTGGGACCCATGGGATGAGTACCATGCAGTATTACTTGAAAGGGTCTGCGTTGGCTCACCCAACCTCAGCGAACCTCTCAGCCCCAAGAGTGTCCACCCTTATGTCTCAATCAGCTGTGGGTCTAGATATGGTCAATCCAGGTTGCATCACAGCCCCTGAACGAATTTTGTAAGAATTTCTCTCTCTTTCACTGTCTTTGTTTCACGGGTTTTGAAAAGTAATTTATTTTTATAATGGGGTTTAGCTGCTTTTCACGGCTGTGTTTATGCCGCTTTACACCCCCTTGACTCACTTACAGAGAGATATCAATACATAGGTTTGAAGATTCTTACTAGTCAGATATATTCTTGTGCGGTGAATAGGGGGTGTTGAGTCCAGTTCACTGAAAAAGGAATAGGTCTTGTCTCTTACATATTGGATTTATGGAACGGTATCGGAGCTAATTTGAAACCCTTGTTTTATGCATCACCCCACCTCACCTTTCCCGTTCAGCAGCCATAGTGTGTTTCCTAAACGTGTGACTCTGTTCTGTTTTGCAATTCAGTTCAAGTGTAGCGGTTTTTACATTTCCTCTAGAAGTGATATCTTATGATAAGTGTCTTTTTCTGTGTGACTTATTTCACTTAGAATCGTCGTACCTAAATCCACTCATCGTGCTGCTACTAGCCTTATGACGTTGATTTCATGGCTGAGTGATATTCCATTGTACATGAGGACGACAACTTCTTTATCCATTTTTCTCTTTCCTAGGATATTTAAGGTGTAATGAAGTGGGGGTTCCTGTCCACAGAGCAGCCCTAAACTTTGGGGTGCCTGTGTCTTGCTGATGTTTAGTTTTCCCAATTTATACGCCCATGAGTGGAAGTGCCCTATGCTCTCCAAGCTGTGTTTTTTAGATGTTTCAGAACACACCGTACACTTCTCCAGAGTGGCTGTTGGCAATTTACATCCCACCCATCAGTGTAGCAAGGCTCCCATTTCTCCATGGCCGGTCCTGCATTTCTGGTTTGGACACTTTTTTCCGCATGGCCCTTTTGCCCGCTGGGAAGCGAGACTTCTTTGGAGCGCTGATTGGCCTTTCCAGGTTGCTTGGTTGGCCAAAAAGGGCGTATGCGTTTTTTCCTGAATATATTCAGGAAAAAACGCATACGCCCTTTTTGGCCAAGGGCATCATTGTCCACGTTTTGCCGCTTTTCATGTGCTTTCAAGGCGATTCGAATCTACCTCCTGAAATCTGTTTCCTGCAATTCTGCCTTGCTTTCAAAGCCTCTTCGTTGCCTTCCCTTAGTATATTTGTGGACGAGAGGTATCATTTAAAACTCTGCAGGTTTGTGAATTGCAGTGCCCCTGAGCTCCATTTTTCAACTCGCTTTTTTGGGAGCTGGCCGCAAAAGCGCAGGATTGCTTCAGGCCCTCTTCTGGTTCTGGGGGGCAGGCTGAGCTTGTGCTTAATTCTTCTTCCTGATGGGAAAATAGAGTGACCTGTGCCTGTCCCAACACCTAGAGCTAGTCTCTCATTGGTTCCCCCTCTTCCCGTTCATCCTCAGGACAAATTGCAACCTGTACGGAACAGGAGGTTAAAGGTGCTGATTCTCCAAGGAGGGAGATGGCTAGTAAATCGGCTGGAATGGCGAACCCGAGCAAAGGAGATGAGAAATGAGGTGCGTTTTAGAAACCTTTCCCGATCACACGGTGTACCATCTTCTGGGTTTCTCATGCCTGTTTTCGACGTAGGAAGATGCCCTTGAACCTGGAGATTTGGGACCCATGGGATGGGTACCATGCAGTATTACTTGAAAGGGTCTGCGTTGGCTCACCCAACCTCACCGAACCTCTCAGCCCCAAGAGTGTCCACCCTTATGTCTCAATCAGCTGTGGGTCTAGATATGGTCAATCCAGGTTGCATCACAGCCCCTGAACGAATTTTGTAAGAATTTCTCTCTCTTTCACTGTCTTTGTTTCACGGGTTTTGAAAAGTAATTTATTTTTATAATGGGGTTTAGCTGCTTTTCACGGCTGTGTTTATGCCGCTTTACACCCCCTTGACTCACTTACAGAGAGATATCAATACATAGGTTTGAAGATTCTTACTAGTCAGATATATTCTTGTGCGGTGAATAGGGGGTGTTGAGTCCAGTTCACTGAAAAAGGAATAGGTCTTGTCTCTTACATATTGGGTTTATGGAACGGTATCGGAGCTAATTTGAAACCCTTGTTTTATGCATCACCCCACCTCACCTTTCCCTTTCAGCAGCCATAGTGTGTTTCCTAAACGTGTGACTCTGTTCTGTTTTGCAATTCAGTTCAAGTGTAGCGGTTTTTACATTCCCTCTCTAAGTGATATCTTATGATAAGTGTCTTTTTCTGTGTGACTTACTTCACTTAGAATCGTCGTACCTAAATCCACTCATCGTGCTGCTACTAGCCTTATGACGTTGAATTCATGGCTGAGTGATATTCCATTGTACATGAGGACCACAACTTCTTTATCCATTTTTCTCTTTCCTAGGATATTTAAGGTGTAATGAAGTGGGGGTTCCTGTCCACAGAGCAGCCCTAAACTTTGGGGTGCCTGTGTCTTGCTGATGTTTAGTTTTCCCAATTTATACGCCCATGAGTGGAAGTGCCCTATGCTCTCCAAGCTGTGTTTTTTAGATGTTTCAGAACACACCGTACACTTCTCCAGAGTGGCTGTTGGCAATTTACATCCCACCCATCAGCGTAGCAAGGCTCCCATTTCTCCATGGCCGGTCCTGAATTTCTGGTTTGGACACTTTTTTCCGCATGGCCCTTTTGCCCGCTGGGAAGCGAGACTTCTTTGGAGCGCTGATTGGCCTTTCCAGGTTGCTTGGTTGGCCAAAAAGGGCGTATGCGTTTTTTCCTGAATATATTCAGGAAAAAACGCATACGCCCTTTTTGGCCAAGGGCATCATTGTCCACGTTTTGCCGCTTTTCATGTGCTTTCAAGGCGATTCGAATCTACCTCCTGAAATCTGTTTCCTGCAATTCTGCCTTGCTTTCAAAGCCTCTTCGTTGCCTTCCCTTAATATATTTGTGGACGAGAGGTATCATTTAAAACTGTGCAGGTTTGTGAATTGCAGTGCCCCTGAGCTCCATTTTTCAACTCGCTTTTTTGGGAGCTGGCCGCAAAAGCGCAGGATTGCTTCAGGCCCTCTTCTGGTTCTGGGGGGCAGGCTGAGCTTGTGCTTAATTCTTCTTCCTGATGGGAAAATAGAGTGACCTGTGCCTGTCCCAACACCTAGAGCTAGTCTCTCATTGGTTCCCCCTCTTCCCGTTCATCCTCAGGACAAATTGCAACCTGTACGGAACAGGAGGTTAAAGGTGCTGATTCTCCAAGGAGGGAGATGGCTAGTAAATCGGCTGGAATGGCGAACCCGAGCAAAGGAGATGAGAAATGTGGTGCGTTTTAGAAACCTTTCCCGATCACACGGTGTACCATCTTCTGGGTTTCTCATGCCTGTTTTCGACGTAGGAAGATGCCCTTGAACCTGGAGATTTGGGACCCATGGGATGGGTACCATGCAGTATTACTTGAAAGGGTCTGCGTTGGCTCACCCAACCTCACCGAACCTCTCAGCCCCAAGAGTGTCCACCCTTATGTCTCAATCAGCTGTGGGTCTAGATATGGTCAATCCAGGTTGCATCACAGCCCCTGAACGAATTTTGTAAGAATTTCTCTCTCTTTCACTGTCTTTGTTTCACGGGTTTTGAAAAGTAATTTATTTTTATAATGGGGTTTAGCTGCTTTTCACGGCTGTGTTTATGCCGCTTTACACCCCCTTGACTCACTTACAGAGAGATATCAATACATAGGTTTGAAGATTCTTACTAGTCAGATATATTCTTGTGCGGTGAATAGGGGGTGTTGAGTCCAGTTCACTGAAAAAGGAATAGGTCTTGTCTCTTACATATTGGGTTTATGGAACGGTATCTGAGCTAATTTGAAACCCTTGTTTTATGCATCACCCCACCTCACCTTTCCCGTTCAGCAGCCATAGTGTGTTTCCTAAACGTGTGACTCTGTTCTGTTTTGCAATTCAGTTCAAGTGTAGCGGTTTTTACATTTCCTCTAGAAGTGATATCTTATGATAAGTGTCTTTTTCTGTGTGACTTATTTCACTTAGAATCGTCGTACCTAAATCCACTCATCGTGCTGCTACTAGCCTTATGACGTTGATTTCATGGCTGAGTGATATTCCATTGTACATGAGGACCACAACTTCTTTATCCATTTTTCTCTTTCCTAGGATATTTAAGGTGTAATGAAGTGGGGGTTCCTGTCCACAGAGCAGCCCTAAACTTTGGGGTGCCTGTGTCTTGCTGATGTTTAGTTTTCCCAATTTATACGCCCATGAGTGGAAGTGCCCTATGCTCTCCAAGCTGTGTTTTTTAGATGTTTCAGAACACACCGTACACTTCTCCAGAGTGGCTGTTGGCAATTTACATCCCACCCATCAGTGTAGCAAGGCTCCCATTTCTCCATGGCCGGTCCTGCATTTCTGGTTTGGACACTTTTTTCCGCATGGCCCTTTTGCCCGCTGGGAAGCGAGACTTCTTTGGAGCGCTGATTGGCCTTTCCAGGTTGCTTGGTTGGCCAAAAAGGGCGTATGCGTTTTTTTCCTGAATATATTCAGGAAAAAACGCATACGCCCTTTTTGGCCAAGGGCATCATTGTCCACGTTCTGCCGCTTTTCATGTGCTTTCAAGGCGATTCGAATCTACCTCCTGAAATCTGTTTCCTGCAATTCTGCCTTGCTTTCAAAGCCTCTTCGTTGCCTTCCCTTAGTATATTTGTGGACGAGAGGTATCATTTAAAACTCTGCAGGTTTGTGAATTGCAGTGCCCCTGAGCTCCATTTTTCAACTCGCTTTTTTGGGAGCTGGCCGCAAAAGCGCAGGATTGCTTCAGGCCCTCTTCTGGTTCTGGGGGGCAGGCTGAGCTTGTGCTTAATTCTTCTTCCTGATGGGAAAATAGAGTGACCTGTGCCTGTCCCAACACCTAGAGCTAGTCTCTCATTGGTTCCCCCTCTTCCCGTTCATCCTCAGGACAAATTGCAACCTGTACGGAACAGGAGGTTAAAGGTGCTGATTCTCCAAGGAGGGAGATGGCTAGTAAATCGGCTGGAATGGCGAACCCGAGCAAAGGAGATGAGAAATGAGGTGCGTTTTAGAAACCTTTCCCGATCACACGGTGTACCATCTTCTGGGTTTCTCATGCCTGTTTTCGACGTAGGAAGATGCCCTTGAACCTGGAGATTTGGGACCCATGGGATGGGTACCATGCAGTATTACTTGAAAGGGTCTGCGTTGGCTCACCCAACCTCAGCGAACCTCTCAGCCCCAAGAGTGTCCACCCTTATGTCTCAATCAGCTGTGGGTCTAGATATGGTCAATCCAGGTTGCATCACAGCCCCTGAACGAATTTTGTAAGAATTTCTCTCTCTTTCACTGTCTTTGTTTCACGGGTTTTGAAAAGTAATTTATTTTTATAATGGGGTTTAGCTGCTTTTCACGGCTGTGTTTATGCCGCTTTACACCCCCTTGACTCACTTACAGAGAGATATCAATACATAGGTTTGAAGATTCTTACTAGTCAGATATATTCTTGTGCGGTGAATAGGGGGTGTTGAGTCCAGTTCACTGAAAAAGGAATAGGTCTTGTCTCTTACATATTGGATTTATGGAACGGTATCGGAGCTAATTTGAAACCCTTGTTTTATGCATCACCCCACCTCACCTTTTCCGTTCAGCAGCCATAGTGTGTTTCCTAAACGTGTGACTCTGTTCTGTTTTGCAATTCAGTTCAAGTGTAGCGGTTTTTACATTTCCTCTAGAAGTGATATCTTATGATAAGTGTCTTTTTCTGTGTGACTTATTTCACTTAGAATCGTCGTACCTAAATCCACTCATCGTGCTGCAACTAGCCTTATGACGTTGATTTCATGGCTGAGTGATATTCCATTGTACATAAGGACCACAACTTCTTTATCCATTTTTCTCTTTCCTAGGATATTTAAGGTGTAATGAAGTGGGGGTTCCTGTCCACAGAGCAGCCCTAAACTTTGGGGTGCCTGTGTCTTGCTGATGTTTAGTTTTCCCAATTTATACGCCCATGAGTGGAAGTGCCCTATGCTCTCCAAGCTGTGTTTTTTAGATGTTTCAGAACACACCGTACACTTCTCCAGAGTGGCTGTTGGCCATTTACATCCCGCCCATCAGCGTAGCAAGGCTCCCATTTCTCCATGGCCGGTCCTGCATTTCTGGTTTGGACACTTTTTTCCGCATGGCCCTTTTGCCCGCTGGGAAGCGAGACTTCTTTGGAGCGCTGATTGGCCTTTCCAGGTTGCTTGGTTGGCCAAAAAGGGCGTATGCGTTTTTTCCTGAATATATTCAGGAAAAAACGCATACGCCCTTTTTGGCCAAGGGCATCATTGTCCACGTTTTGCCGCTTTTCATGTGCTTTCAAGGCGATTCGAATCTACCTCCTGAAATCTGTTTCCTGCAATTCTGCCTTGCTTTCAAAGCCTCTTCGTTGCCTTCCCTTAGTATATTTGTGGACGAGAGGTATCATTTAAAACTGTGCAGGTTTGTGAATTGCAGTGCCCCTGAGCTCCATTTTTCAACTCGCTTTTTTGGGAGCTGGCCGCAAAAGCGCAGGATTGCTTCAGGCCCTCTTCTGGTTCTGGGGGGCAGGCTGAGCTTGTGCTTAATTCTTCTTCCTGATGGGAAAATAGAGTGACCTGTGCCTGTCCCAACACCTAGAGCTAGTCTCTCATTGGTTCCCCCTCTTCCCGTTCATCCTCAGGACAAATTGCAACCTGTACGGAACAGGAGGTTAAAGGTGCTGATTCTCCAAGGAGGGAGATGGCTAGTAAATCGGCTGGAATGGCGAACCCGAGTAAAGGAGATGAGAAATGAGGTGCGTTTTAGAAAACCTTTCCCGATCACACGGTGTACCATCTTCTGGGTTTCTCATGCCTGTTTTCGACGTAGGAAGATGCCCTTGAACCTGGAGATTTGGGACCCATGGGATGGGTACCATGCAGTATTACTTGAAAGGGTCTGCGTTGGCTCACCCAACCTCACCGAACCTCTCAGCCCCAAGAGTGTCCACCCTTATGTCTCAATCAGCTGTGGGTCTAGATATGGTCAATCCAGGTTGCATCACAGCCCCTGAACGAATTTTGTAAGAATTTCTCTCTCTTTCACTGTCTTTGTTTCATGGGTTTTGAAAAGTAATTTATTTTTATAATGGGGTTTAGCTGCTTTTCACGGCTGTGTTTATGCCGCTTTACACCCCCTTGACTCACTTACGGAGAGATATCAATACATAGGTTTGAAGATTCTTACTAGTCAGATATATTCTTGTGCGGTGAATAGGGGGTGTTGAGTCCAGTTCACTGAAAAAGGAATAGGTCTTGTCTCTTACATATTGGGTTTATGGAACGGTATCGGAGCTAATTTGAAACCCTTGTTTTATGCATCACCCCACCTCACCTTTCCTGTTCAGCAGCCATAGTGTGTTTCCTAAACGTGAGACTCTGTTCTGTTTTGCAATTCAGTTCAAGTGTAGCGGTTTTTACATTCCCTCTCTAAGTGATATCTTATGATAAGTGTCTTTTTCTGTGTGACTTATTTCACTTAGAATCGTCGTACCTAAATCCACTCATCGTGCTGCTACTAGCCTTATGACGTTGATTTCATGGCTGAGTGATATTCCATTGTACATGAGGACCACAACTTCTTTATCCATTTTTCTCTTTCCTAGGATATTTAAGGTGTAATGAAGTGGGGGTTCTTGTCCACAGAGCAGCCCTATACTTTGGGGTGCCTGTGTCTTGCTGATTTTTAGTTTTCCCAATTTATACGCCCATGAGTGGAAGTGCCCTATGCTCTCCAAGCTGTGTTTTTTAGATGTTTCAGAACACACCGTACACTTCTCCAGAGTGGCTGTTGGCAATTTACATCCCACCCATCAGCGTAGCAAGGCTCCCATTTCTCCATGGCCGGTCCTGCATTTCTGGTTTGGACACTTTTTTCCGCATGGCCCTTTTGCCCGCTGGGAAGCGAGACTTCTTTGGAGCGCTGATTGGCCTTTCCAGGTTGCTTGGTTGGCCAAAAAGGGCGTATGCGTTTTTTCCTGAATATATTCAGGAAAAAACGCATACGCCCTTTTTGGCCAAGGGCATCATTGTCCACGTTTTGCCGCTTTTCATGTGCTTTCAAGGTGATTCGAATCTACCTCCTGAAATCTGTTTCCTGCAATTCTGCCTTGCTTTCAAAGCCTCTTCGTTGCCTTCCCTTAATATATTTGTGGACGAGAGGTATCATTTAAAACTGTGCAGGTTTGTGAATTGCAGTGCCCCTGAGCTCCATTTTTCAACTCGCTTTTTTGGGAGCTGGCCGCAAAAGCGCAGGATTGCTTCAGGCCCTCTTCTGGTTCTGGGGGGCAGGCTGAGCTTGTGCTTAATTCTTCTTCCTGATGGGAAAATAGAGTGACCTGTGCCTGTCCCAACACCTAGAGCTAGTCTCTCATTGGTTCCCCCTCTTCCCGTTCATCCTCAGGACAAATTGCAACCTGTACGGAACAGGAGGTTAAAGGTGCTGATTCTCCAAGGAGAGAGATGGCTAGTAAATCGGCTGGAATGGCGAACCCGAGTAAAGGAGATGAGAAATGAGGTGCGTTTTAGAAAACCTTTCCCGATCACACGGTGTACCATCTTCTGGGTTTCTCATGCCTGTTTTCGACGTAGGAAGATGCCCTTGAACCTGGAGATTTGGGACCCATGGGATGGGTACCATGCAGTATTACTTGAAAGGGTCTGCGTTGGCTCACCCAACCTCACCGAACCTCTCAGCCCCAAGAGTGTCCACCCTTATGTCTCAATCAGCTGTGGGTCTAGATATGGTCAATCCAGGTTGCATCACAGCCCCTGAACGAATTTTGTAAGAATTTCTCTCTCTTTCACTGTCTTTGTTTCACGGGTTTTGAAAAGTAATTTATTTTTATAATGGGGTTTAGCTGCTTTTCACGGCTGTGTTTATGCCGCTTTACACCCCCTTGACTCACTTACGGAGAGATATCAATACATAGGTTTGAAGATTCTTACTAGTCAGATATATTCTTGTGCGGTGAATAGGGGGTGTTGAGTCCAGTTCACTGAAAAAGGAATAGGTCTTGTCTCTTACATATTGGGTTTATGGAACGGTATCGGAGCTAATTTGAAACCCTTGTTTTATGCACCACCCCACCTCACCTTTCCTGTTCAGCAGCCATAGTGTGTTTCCTAAACGTGAGACTCTGTTCTGTTTTGCAATTCAGTTCAAGTGTAGCGGTTTTTACATTCCCTCTCTAAGTGATATCTTATGATAAGTGTCTTTTTCTGTGTGACTTATTTCACTTAGAATCGTCGTACCTAAATCCACTCATCGTGCTGCTACTAGCCTTATGACGTTGATTTCATGGCTGAGTGATATTCCATTGTACATGAGGACCACAACTTCTTTATCCATTTTTCTCTTTCCTAGGATATTTAAGGTGTAATGAAGTGGGGGTTCTTGTCCACAGAGCAGCCCTATACTTTGGGGTGCCTGTGTCTTGCTGATTTTTAGTTTTCCCAATTTATACGCCCATGAGTGGAAGTGCCCTATGCTCTCCAAGCTGTGTTTTTTAGATGTTTCAGAACACACCGTACACTTCTCCAGAGTGGCTGTTGGCAATTTACATCCCACCCATCAGCGTAGCAAGGCTCCCATTTCTCCATGGCCGGTCCTGCATTTCTGGTTTGGACACTTTTTTCCGCATGGCCCTTTTGCCCGCTGGGAAGCGAGACTTCTTTGGAGCGCTGATTGGCCTTTCCAGGTTGCTTGGTTGGCCAAAAAGGGCGTATGCGTTTTTTCCTGAATATATTCAGGAAAAAACGCATACGCCCTTTTTGGCCAAGGGCATCATTGTCCACGTTTTGCCGCTTTTCATGTGCTTTCAAGGCGATTCGAATCTACCTCCTGAAATCTGTTTCCTGCAATTCTGCCTTGCTTTCAAAGCCTCTTCGTTGCCTTCCCTTAGTATATTTGTGGACGAGAGGTATCATTTAAAACTGTGCAGGTTTGTGAATTGCAGTGCCCCTGAGCTCCATTTTTCAACTCGCTTTTTTGGGAGCTGGCCGCAAAAGCGCAGGATTGCTTCAGGCCCTCTTCTGGTTCTGGGGGGCAGGCTGAGCTTGTGCTTAATTCTTCTTCCTGATGGGAAAATAGAGTGACCTGTGCCTGTCCCAACACCTAGAGCTAGTCTCTCATTGGTTCCCCCTCTTCCCGTTCATCCTCAGGACAAATTGCAACCTGTACGGAACAGGAGGTTAAAGGTGCTGATTCTCCAAGGAGGGAGATGGCTAGTAAATCGGCTGGAATGGCGAACCCGAGCAAAGGACATGAGAAATGAGGTGCGTTTTAGAAACCTTTCCCGATCACACGGTGTACCATCTTCTGGGTTTCTCATGCCTGTTTTCGACGTAGGAAGATGCCCTTGAACCTGGAGATTTGGGACCCATGGGATGGGTACCATGCAGTATTACTTGAACGGGTCTGCGTTGGCTCACCCAACCTCAGCGAACCTCTCAGCCCCAAGAGTGTCCACCCTTATGTCTCAATCAGCTGTGGGTCTAGATATGGTCAATCCAGGTTGCATCACAGCCCCTGAACGAATTTTGTAAGAATTTCTCTCTCTTTCACTGTCTTTGTTTCACGGGTTTTGAAAAGTAATTTATTTTTATAATGGGGTTTAGCTGCTTTTCACGGCTGTGTTTATGCCGCTTTACACCCCCTTGACTCACTTACAGAGAGATATCAATACATAGGTTTGAAGATTCTTACTAGTCAGATATATTCTTGTGCGGTGAATAGGGGGTGTTGAGTCCAGTTCACTGAAAAAGGAATAGGTCTTGTCTCTTACATATTGGATTTATGGAACGGTATCGGAGCTAATTTGAAACCCTTGTTTTATGCATCACCCCACCTCACCTTTCCCGTTCAGCAGCCATAGTGTGTTTCCTAAACGTGTGACTCTGTTCTGTTTTGCAATTCAGTTCAAGTGTAGCGGTTTTTACATTTCCTCTAGAAGTGATATCTTATGATAAGTGTCTTTTTCTGTGTGACTTATTTCACTTAGAATCGTCGTACCTAAATCCACTCATCGTGCTGCTACTAGCCTTATGACGTTGATTTCATGGCTGAGTGATATTCCATTGTACATGAGGACCACAACTTCTTTATCCATTTTTCTCTTTCCTAGGATATTTAAGGTGTAATGAAGTGGGGGTTCCTGTCCACAGAGCAGCCCTAAACTTTGGGGTGCCTGTGTCTTGCTGATGTTTAGTTTTCCCAATTTATACGCCCATGAGTGGAAGTGCCCTATGCTCTCCAAGCTGTGTTTTTTAGATGTTTCAGAACACACCGTACACTTCTCCAGAGTGGCTGTTGGCAATTTACATCCCACCCATCAGCGTAGCAAGGCTCCCATTTCTCCATGGCCGGTCCTGCATTTCTGGTTTGGACACTTTTTTCCGCATGGCCCTTTTGCCCGCTGGGAAGCGAGACTTCTTTGGAGCGCTGATTGGCCTTTCCAGGTTGCTTGGTTGGCCAAAAAGGGCGTATGCGTTTTTTCCTGAATATATTCAGGAAAAAACGCATACGCCCTTTTTGGCCAAGGGCATCATTGTCCACGTTCTGCCGCTTTTCATGTGCTTTCAAGGCGATTCGAATCTACCTCCTGAAATCTGTTTCCTGCAATTCTGCCTTGCTTTCAAAGCCTCTTCGTTGCCTTCCCTTAGTATATTTGTGGACGAGAGGTATCATTTAAAACTCTGCAGGTTTGTGAATTGCAGTGCCCCTGAGCTCCATTTTTCAACTCGCTTTTTTGGGAGCTGGCCGCAAAAACGCAGGATTGCTTCAGGCCCTCTTCTGGTTCTGGGGGGCAGGCTGAGCTTGTGCTTAATTCTTCTTCCTGATGGGAAAATAGAGTGACCTGTGCCTGTCCCAACACCTAGAGCTAGTCTCTCATTGGTTCCCCCTCTTCCCGTTCATCCTCAGGACAAATTGCAACCTGTACGGAACAGGAGGTTAAAGGTGCTGATTCTCCAAGGAGGGAGATGGCTAGTAAATCGGCTGGAATGGCGAACCCGAGCAAAGGAGATTAGAAATGAGGTGCGTTTTAGAAACCTTTCCCGATCACACGGTGTACCATCTTCTGGGTTTCTCATGCCTGTTTTCGACGTAGGAAGATGCCCTTGAACCTGGAGATTTGGGACCCATGGGATGGGTACCATGCAGTATTACTTGAAAGGGTCTGCGTTGGCTCACCCAACCTCAGCGAACCTCTCAGCCCCAAGAGTGTCCACCCTTATGTCTCAATCAGCTGTGGGTCTAGATATGGTCAATCCAGGTTGCATCACAGCCCCTGAACGAATTTTGTAAGAATTTCTCTCTCTTTCACTGTCTTTGTTTCACGGGTTTTGAAAAGTAATTTATTTTTATAATGGGGTTTAGCTGCTTTTCACGGCTGTGTTTATGCCGCTTTACACCCCCTTGACTCACTTACAGAGAGATATCAATACATAGGTTTGAAGATTCTTACTAGTCAGATATATTCTTGTGCGGTGAATAGGGGGTGTTGTGTCCAGTTCACTGAAAAAGGAATAGGTCTTGTCTCTTACATATTGGGTTTATGGAACGGTATCGGAGCTAATTTGAAACCCTTGTTTTATGCATCACCCCACCTCACCTTTCCCGTTCAGGAGCCATAGTGTGTTTCCTAAACGTGTGACTCTGTTCTGTTTTGCAATTCAGTTCAAGTGTAGCGGTTTTTACATTCCCTCTAGAAGTGATATCTTATCATAAGTGTCTTTTTCTGTGTGACTTATTTCACTTAGAATCGTCGTACCTAAATCCACTCATCGTGCTGCTACTAGCCTTATGACGTTGATTTCATGGCTGAGTGATATTCCATTGTACATGAGGACCACAACTTCTTTATCCATTTTTCTCTTTCCTAGGATATTTAAGGTGTAATGAAGTGGGGGTTCTTGTCCACAGAGCAGCCCTAAACTTTGGGGTGCCTGTGTCTTGCTGATGTTTAGTTTTCCCAATTTATACGCCCATGAGTGGAAGTGCCCTATGCTCTCCAAGCTGTGTTTTTTAGATGTTTCAGGACACACCGTACACTTCTCCAGAGTGGCTGTTGGCAATTTACATCCCACCCATCAGCGTAGCAAGGCTCCCATTTCTCCATGGCTGGTCCTGCATTTCTGGTTTGGACACTTTTTTCCGCATGGCCCTTTTGCCCGCTGGGAAGCGAGACTTCTTTGGAGCGCTGATTGGCCTTTCCAGGTTGCTTGGTTGGCCAAAAAGGGCGTATGCGTTTTTTCCTGAATATATTCAGGAAAAAACGCATACGCCCTTTTTGGCCAAGGGCATCATTGTCCACGTTTTGCCGCTTTTCATGTGCTTTCAAGGCGATTCGAATCTACCTCCTGAAATCTGTTTCCTGCAATTCTGCCTTGCTTTCAAAGCCTCTTCGTTGCCTTCCCTTAATATATTTGTGGACGAGAGGTATCATTTAAAACTCTGCAGGTTTGTGAATTGCAGTGCCCCTGAGCTCCATTTTTCAACTCGCTTTTTTGGGAGCTGGCCGCAAAAGCGCAGGATTGCTTCAGGCCCTCTTCTGGTTCTGGGGGGCAGGCTGAGCTTGTGCTTAATTCTTCTTCCGGATGGGAAAATAGAGTGACCTGTGCCTGTCCCAACACCTAGAGCTAGTCTCTCATTGGTTCCCCCTCTTCCCGTTCATCCTCAGGACAAATTGCAACCTGTACGGAACAGGAGGTTAAAGGTGCTGATTCTCCAAGGAGGGAGATGGCTAGTAAATAGGCTGGAATGGCGAACCCTAGCAAAGGAGATGAGAAATGAGGTGCGTTTTAGAAACCTTTGCCGATCACACGGTGTACCATCTTCTGGGTTTCTCATGCCTGTTTTCGACGTAGGAAGATGCCCTTGAACCTGGAGATTTGGGACCCATGGGATGGGTACCATGCAGTATTACTTGAAAGGGTCTGCGTTGGCTCACCCAACCTCACCGAACCTCTCAGCCCCAAGAGTGTCCACCCTTATGTCTCAATCAGCTGTGGGTCTAGATATGGTCAATCCAGGTTGCATCACAGCCCCTGAACGAATTTTGTAAGAATTTCTCTCTCTTTCACTGTCTTTGTTTCACGGGTTTTGAAAAGTAATTTATTTTTATATTGGGGTTTAGCTGCTTTTCACGGCTGTGTTTATGCCGCTTTACACCCCCTTGACTCACTTACGGAGAGATATCAATACATAGGTTTGAAGATTCTTACTAGTCAGATATATTCTTGTGCGGTGAATAGGGGGTGTTGAGTCCAGTTCACTGAGCAAGGAATAGGTCTTGTCTCTTACATATTGGGTTTATGGAACGGTATCGGAGCTAATTTGAAACCCTTGTTTTATGCATCACCCCACCTCACCTTTCCCGTTCAGCAGCCATAGTGTGTTTCCTAAACGTGTGACTCTGTTCTGTTTTGCAATTCAGTTCAAGTGTAGCGGTTTTTACATTCCCTCTCTAAGTGATATCTTATGATAAGTGTCTTTTCTGTGTGACTTATTTCACTTAGAATCGTCGTACCTAAATCCACTCATCGTGCTGCTATTTGCCTTATGACGTGGATTTCATGGCTGAGTGATATTCCATTGTACATGAGGACCACAACTTCTTTATCCATTTTTCGCTTTCCTAGGATATTTAAGGTGTAATGAAGTGGGGGTTCTTGTCAACAGAGCAGCCCTAAACTTTGGGGTGCCTGTGTCTTGCTGATTTTTAGTTTTCCCAATTTATACGCCCATGAGTGGAAGTGCCCTATGCTCTCCAAGCTGTGTTTTTTAGATGTTTCAGAACACACCGTACACTTCTCCCGAGTGGCTGTTGGCAATTTACATCCCACCCATCAGCGTAGCAAGGCTCCCATTTCTCCATGGCTGGTCCTGCATTTCTGGTTTGGACACTTTTTTCCGCATGGCCCTTTTGCCCGCTGGGAAGCGAGACTTCTTTGGAGCGCTGATTGGCCTTTCCAGGTTGCTTGGTTGGCCAAAAAGGGCGTATGCGTTTTTTCCTGAATATATTCAGGAAAAAACGCATACGCCCTTTTTGGCCAAGGGCATCATTGTCCACGTTTTGCCGCTTTTCTTGTGCTTTCAAGGCGATTCGAATCTACCTCCTGAAATCTGTTTCCTGCAATTCTGCCTTGCTTTCAAAGCCTCTTCGTTGCCTTCCCTTAGTATATTTGTGGACGAGAGGTATCATTTAAAACTGTGCAGGTTTGTGAATTGCAGTGCCCCTGAGCTCCATTTTTCAACTCGCTTTTTTGGGAGCTGGCCGCAAAAGCGCAGGATTGCTTCAGGCCCTCTTCTGGTTCTGGGGGGCAGGCTGAGCTTGTGCTTAATTCTTCTTCCTGATGGGAAAATAGAGTGACCTGTGCCTGTCCCAACACCTAGAGCTAGTCTCTCATTGGTTCCCCCTCTTCCCGTTCATCCTCAGGACAAATTGCAACCTGTACGGAACAGGAGGTTAAAGGTGCTGATTCTCCAAGGAGGGAGATGGCTAGTAAATAGGCTGGAATGGCGAACCCTAGCAAAGGAGATGAGAAATGAGGTGCGTTTTAGAAACCTTTGCCGATCACACGGTGTACCATCTTCTGGGTTTCTCATGCCTGTTTTCGACGTAGGAAGATGCCCTTGAACCTGGAGATTTGGGACCCATGGGATGGGTACCATGCAGTATTACTTGAAAGGGTCTGCGTTGGCTCACCCAACCTCACCGAACCTCTCAGCCCCAAGAGTGTCCACCCTTATGTCTCAATCAGCTGTGGGTCTAGATATGGTCAATCCAGGTTGCATCACAGCCCCTGAACGAATTTTGTAAGAATTTCTCTCTCTTTCACTGTCTTTGTTTCACGGGTTTTGAAAAGTAATTTATTTTTATATTGGGGTTTAGCTGCTTTTCACGGCTGTGTTTATGCCGCTTTACACCCCCTTGACTCACTTACGGAGAGATATCAATACATAGGTTTGAAGATTCTTACTAGTCAGATATATTCTTGTGCGGTGAATAGGGGGTGTTGAGTCCAGTTCACTGAGCAAGGAATAGGTCTTGTCTCTTACATATTGGGTTTATGGAACGGTATCGGAGCTAATTTGAAACCCTTGTTTTATGCATCACCCCACCTCACCTTTCCCGTTCAGCAGCCATAGTGTGTTTCCTAAACGTGTGACTCTGTTCTGTTTTGCAATTCAGTTCAAGTGTAGCGGTTTTTACATTCCCTCTCTAAGTGATATCTTATGATAAGTGTCTTTTCTGTGTGACTTATTTCACTTAGAATCGTCGTACCTAAATCCACTCATCGTGCTGCTATTTGCCTTATGACGTGGATTTCATGGCTGAGTGATATTCCATTGTACATGAGGACCACAACTTCTTTATCCATTTTTCGCTTTCCTAGGATATTTAAGGTGTAATGAAGTGGGGGTTCTTGTCAACAGAGCAGCCCTAAACTTTGGGGTGCCTGTGTCTTGCTGATTTTTAGTTTTCCCAATTTATACGCCCATGAGTGGAAGTGCCCTATGCTCTCCAAGCTGTGTTTTTTAGATGTTTCAGAACACACCGTACACTTCTCCAGAGTGGCTGTTGGCAATTTACATCCCACCCATCAGCGTAGCAAGGCTCCCATTTCTCCATGGCTGGTCCTGCATTTCTGGTTTGGACACTTTTTTCCGCATGGCCCTTTTGCCCGCTGGGAAGCGAGACTTCTTTGGAGCGCTGATTGGCCTTTCCAGGTTGCTTGGTTGGCCAAAAAGGGCGTATGCGTTTTTTCCTGAATATATTCAGGAAAAAACGCATACGCCCTTTTTGGCCAAGGGCATCATTGTCCACGTTTTGCCGCTTTTCATGTGCTTTCAAGGCGATTCGAATCTACCTCCTGAAATCTGTTTCCTGCAATTCTGCCTTGCTTTCAAAGCCTCTTCGTTGCCTTCCCTTAGTATATTTGTGGACGAGAGGTATCATTTAAAACTGTGCAGGTTTGTGAATTGCAGTGCCCCTGAGCTCCATTTTTCAACTCGCTTTTTTGGGAGCTGGCCGCAAAAGCGCAGGATTGCTTCAGGCCCTCTTCTGGTTCTGGGGGTAGGCTGAGCTTGTGCTTAATTCTTCTTCCTGATGGGAAAATAGAGTGACCTGTGCCTGTCCCAACACCTAGAGCTAGTCTCTCATTGGTTCCCCCTCTTCCCGTTCATCCTCAGGACAAATTGCAACCTGTACGGAACAGGAGGTTAAAGGTGCTGATTCTCCAAGGAGGGAGATGGCTAGTAAATCGGCTGGAATGGCGAACCCGAGCAAAGGAGATGAGAAATGAGGTGCATTTTAGAAACCTTTCTGGATCACACGGTGTACCATCTTCTGGGTTTCTCATGCCTGTTTTCGACATAGGAAGATGCCCTTGAACCTGGAGATTTGGGACCCATGGGATGGGTACCATGCAGTATTACTTGAAAGGGTCTGCGTTGGCTCACCCAACCTCACCGAACCTCTCAGCCCCAAGAGTGTCCACCCTTATGTCTCAATCAGCTGTGGGTCTAGATATGGTCAATCCAGGTTGCATCACAGCCCCTGAACGAATTTTGTAAGAATTTCTCTCTCTTTCACTGTCTTTGTTTCACGGGTTTTGAAAAGTAATTTATTTTTATATTGGGGTTTAGCTGCTTTTCACGGCTGTGTTTATGCCGCTTTACACCCCCTTGACTCACTTACGGAGAGATATCAATACATAGGTTTGAAGATTCTTACTAGTCAGATATATTCTTGTGCGGTGAATAGGGGGTGTTGAGTCCAGTTCACTGAGCAAGGAATAGGTCTTGTCTCTTACATATTGGGTTTATGGAACGGTATCGGAGCTAATTTGAAACCCTTGTTTTATGCATCACCCCACCTCACCTTTCCCGTTCAGCAGCCATAGTGTGTTTCCTAAACGTGAGACTCTGTTCTGTTTTGCAATTCAGTTCAAGTGTAGCGGTTTTTACATTCCCTCTCTAAGTGATATCTTATGATAAGTGTCTTTTCTGTGTGACTTATTTCACTTAGAATCGTCGTACCTAAATCCACTCATCGTGCTGCTATTTGCCTTATGACGTGGATTTCATGGCTGAGTGATATTCCATTGTACATGAGGACCACAACTTCTTTACCCATTTTTCGCTTTCCTAGGATATTTAAGGTGTAATGAAGTGGGGGTTCTTGTCAACAGAGCAGCCCTAAACTTTGGGGTGCCTGTGTCTTGCTGATTTTTAGTTTTCCCAATTTATACGCCCATGAGTGGAAGTGCCCTATGCTCTCCAAGCTGTGTTTTTTAGATGTTTCAGAACACACCGTACACTTCTCCAGAGTGGCTGTTGGCAATTTACATCCCACCCATCAGCGTAGCAAGGCTCCCATTTCTCCATGGCTGGTCCTGCATTTCTGGTTTGGACACTTTTTTCCGCATGGCCCTTTTGCCCGCTGGGAAGCGAGACTTCTTTGGAGCGCTGATTGGCCTTTCCAGGTTGCTTGGTTGGCCAAAAAGGGCGTATGCGTTTTTTCCTGAATATATTCAGGAAAAAACGCATACGCCCTTTTTGGCCAAGGGCATCATTGTCCACGTTTTGCCGCTTTTCATGTGCTTTCAAGGCGATTCGAATCTACCTCCTGAAATCTGTTTCCTGCAATTCTGCCTTGCTTTCAAAGCCTCTTCGTTGCCTTCCCTTAGTATATTTGTGGACGAGAGGTATCATTTAAAACTGTGCAGGTTTGTGAATTGCAGTGCCCCTGAGCTCCATTTTTCAACTCGCTTTTTTGGGAGCTGGCCGCAAAAGCGCAGGATTGCTTCAGGCCGTCTTCTGGTTCTGGGGGGCAGGCTGAGCTTGTGCTTAATTCTTCTTCCTGATGGGAAAATAGAGTGACCTGTGCCTGTCCCAACACCTAGAGCTAGTCTCTCATTGGTTCCCCCTCTTCCCGTTCATCCTCAGGACAAATTGCAACCTGTACGGAACAGGAGGTTAAAGGTGCTGATTCTCCAAGGAGGGAGATGGCTAGTAAATCGGCTGGAATGGCGAACCCGAGCAAAGGAGATGAGAAATGAGGTGCGTTTTAGAAACCTTTCCCGATCACACGGTGTACCATCTTCTGGGTTTCTCATGCCTGTTTTCGACATAGGAAGATGCCCTTGAACCTGGAGATTTGGGACCCATGGGATGGGTACCATGCAGTATTACTTGAAAGGGTCTGCGTTGGCTCACCCAACCTCACCGAACCTCTCAGCCCCAAGAGTGTCCACCCTTATGTCTCAATCAGCTGTGGGTCTAGATATGGTCAATCCAGGTTGCATCACAGCCCCTGAACGAATTTTGTAAGAATTTCTCTCTCTTTCACTGTCTTTGTTTCACGGGTTTTGAAAAGTAATTTATTTTTATATTGGGGTTTAGCTGCTTTTCACGGCTGTGTTTATGCCGCTTTACACCCCCTTGACTCACTTACGGAGAGATATCAATACATAGGTTTGAAGATTCTTACTAGTCAGATATATTCTTGTGCGGTGAATAGGGGGTGTTGAGTCCAGTTCACTGAAAAAGGAATAGGTCTTGTCTCTTACATATTGGGTTTATGGAACGGTATCGGAGCTAATTTGAAACCCTTGTTTTATGCATCACCCCACCTCACCTTTCCCGTTCAGCAGCCATAGTGTGTTTCCTAAACGTGTGACTCTGTTCTGTTTTGCAATTCAGTTCAAGTGTAGCGGTTTTTACATTCCCTCTCTAAGTGATATCTTATGATAAGTGTCTTTTCTGTGTGACTTATTTCACTTAGAATCGTCGTACCTAAATCCACTCATCGTGCTGCTACTAGCCTTATGACGTTGATTTCATGGCTGAGTGATATTCCATTGTACATGAGGACCACAACTTCTTTATCCATTTTTCTCTTTCCTAGGATATTTCAGGTGTAATGAAGTGGGGGTTCTTGTCAACAGAGCAGCCCTAAACTTTGGGGTGCCTGTGTCTTGCTGATTTTTAGTTTTCCCAATTTATACGCCCATGAGTGGAAGTGCCCTATGCTCTCCAAGCTGTGTTTTTTAGATGTTTCAGAACACACCGTACACTTCTCCAGAGTGGCTGTTGGCAATTTACATCCCACCCATCAGCGTAGCAAGGCTCCCATTTCTCCATGGCTGGTCCTGCATTTCTGGTTTGGACACTTTTTTCCGCATGGCCCTTTTGCCCGCTGGGAAGCGAGACTTCTTTGGAGCGCTGATTGGCCTTTCCAGGTTGCTTGGTTGGCCAAAAAGGGCGTATGCGTTTTTTCCTGAATATATTCAGGAAAAAACGCATACGCCCTTTTTGGCCAAGGGCATCATTGTCCACGTTTTGCCGCTTTTCATGTGCTTTCAAGGCGATTCGAATCTACCTCCTGAAATCTGTTTCCTGCAATTCTGCCTTGCTTTCAAAGCCTCTTCGTTGCCTTCCCTTAGTATATTTGTGGACGAGAGGTATCATTTAAAACTGTGCAGGTTTGTGAATTGCAGTGCCCCTGAGCTCCATTTTTCAACTCGCTTTTTTGGGAGCTGGCCGCAAAAGCGCAGGATTGCTTCAGGCCCTCTTCTGGTTCTGGGGGGCAGGCTGAGCTTGTGCTTAATTCTTCTTCCTGATGGGAAAATAGAGTGACCTGTGCCTGTCCCAACACCTAGAGCTAGTCTCTCATTGGTTCCCCCTCTTCCCGTTCATCCTCAGGACAAATTGCAACCTGTACGGAACAGGAGGTTAAAGGTGCTGATTCTCCAAGGAGGGAGATGGCTAGTAAATCGGCTGGAATGGCGAACCCGAGCAAAGGAGATGAGAAATGAGGTGCGTTTTAGAAACCTTTCCCGATCACACGGTGTACCATCTTCTGGGTTTCTCATGCCTGTTTTCGACATAGGAAGATGCCCTTGAACCTGGAGATTTGGGACCCATGGGATGGGTACCATGCAGTATTACTTGAAAGGGTCTGCGTTGGCTCACCCAACCTCACCGAACCTCTCAGCCCCAAGAGTGTCCACCCTTATGTCTCAATCAGCTGTGGGTCTAGATATGGTCAATCCAGGTTGCATCACAGCCCCTGAACGAATTTTGTAAGAATTTCTCTCTCTTTCACTGTCTTTGTTTCACGGGTTTTGAAAAGTAATTTATTTTTATATTGGGGTTTAGCTGCTTTTCACGGCTGTGTTTATGCCGCTTTACACCCCCTTGACTCACTTACGGAGAGATATCAATACATAGGTTTGAAGATTCTTACTAGTCAGATATATTCTTGTGCGGTGAATAGGGGGTGTTGAGTCCAGTTCACTGAAAAAGGAATAGGTCTTTTCTCTTACATATTGGGTTTATGGAACGGTATCGGAGCTAATTTGAAACCCTTGTTTTATGCATCACCCCACCTCACCTTTCCCGTTCAGCAGCCATAGTGTGTTTCCTAAACGTGTGACTCTGTTCTGTTTTGCAATTCAGTTCAAGTGTAGCGGTTTTTACATTCCCTCTCTAAGTGATATCTTATGATAAGTGTCTTTTCTGTGTGACTTATTTCACTTAGAATCGTCGTACCTAAATCCACTCATCGTGCTGCTACTAGCCTTATGACGTTGATTTCATGGCTGAGTGATATTCCATTGTACATGAGGACCACAACTTCTTTATCCATTTTTCTCTTTCCTAGGATATTTCAGGTGTAATGAAGTGGGGGTTCTTGTCAACAGAGCAGCCCTAAACTTTGGGGTGCCTGTGTCTTGCTGATTTTTAGTTTTCCCAATTTATACGCCCATGAGTGGAAGTGCCCTTTGCTCTCCAAGCTGTGTTTTTTAGATGTTTCAGAACACACCGTACACTTCTCCAGAGCGGCTGTTGGCAATTTACATCCCACCCATCAGCGTAGCAAGGCTCCCATTTCTCCATGGCTGGTCCTGCATTTCTGGTTTGGACACTTTTTTCCGCATGGCCCTTTTGCCCGCTGGGAAGCGAGACTTCTTTGGAGCGCTGATTGGCCTTTCCAGGTTGCTTGGTTGGCCAAAAAGGGCATATGCCTTTTTTCCTGAATATATTCAGGAAAAAACGCATACGCCCTTTTTGGCCAAGGGCATCATTGTCCACGTTTTGCCGCTTTTCATGTGCTTTCAAGGCGATTCGAATCTACCTCCTGAAATCTGTTTCCTGCAATTCTGCCTTGCTTTCAAAGCCTCTTCGTTGCCTTCCCTTAATATATTTGTGGACGAGAGGTATCATTTAAAACTCTGCAGGTTTGTGAATTGCAGTGCCCCTGAGCTCCATTTTTCAACTCGCTTTTTTGGGAGCTGGCCGCAAAAGCGCAGGATTGCTTCAGGCCCTCTTCTGGTTCTGGGGGGCAGGCTGAGCTTGTGCTTAATTCTTCTTCCTGATGGGAAAATAGAGTGACCTGTGCCTGTCCCAACACCTAGAGCTAGTCTCTCATTGGTTCCCCCTCTTCCCGTTCATCCTCAGGACAAATTGCAACCTGTACGGAACAGGAGGTTAAAGGTGCTGATTCTCCAAGGAGGGAGATGGCTAGTAAATCGGCTGGAATGGCGAACCCGAGCAAAGGAGATGAGAAATGAGGTGCGTTTTAGAAACCTTTCCCGATCACACGGTGTACCTTCTTCTGGGTTTCTCATGCCTGTTTTCGACGTAGGAAGATGCCCTTGAACCTGGAGATTTGGGACCCATGGGAGGGGTACCATGCAGTATTACTTGAAAGGGTCTGCGTTGGCTCACCCAACCTCACCGAACCTCTCAGCCCCAAGAGTGTCCACCCTTATGTCTCAATCAGCTGTGGGTCTAGATATGGTCAATCCAGGTTGCATCACAGCCCCTGAACGAATTTTGTAAGAATTTCTCTCTCTTTCACTGTCTTTGTTTCACGGGTTTTGAAAAGTAATTTATTTTTATAATGGGGTTTAGCTGCTTTTCACGGCTGTGTTTATGCCGCTTTACACCCCCTTGACTCACTTACGGAGAGATATCAATACATAGGTTTGAAGATTCTTCCTAGTCAGATATATTCTTGTGCGGTGAATAGGGGGTGTTGAGTCCAGTTCACTGAAAAAGGAATAGGTCTTGTCTCTTACATATTGGGTTTATGGAACGGTATCGGAGCTAATTTGAAACCCTTGTTTTATGCATCACCCCACCTCACCTTTCCCGTTCAGCAGCCATAGTGTGTTTCCTAAACGTGTGACTCTGTTCTGTTTTGTAATTCAGTTCAAGTGTAGCGGTTTTTACATTCCCTCTCTAAGTGGTATCTTATGATAAGTGTCTTTTTCTGTGTGACTTATTTCACTTAGAATCGTCGTACCTAAATCCACTCATCGTGCTGCTACTAGCCTTATGACGTGGATTTCATGGCTGAGTGATATTCCATTGTACATTAGGACCACAACTTCTTTATCCATTTTTCTCTTTCCTAGGATATTTCAGGTGTAATGAAGTGGGGGTTCTTGTCAACAGAGCAGCCCTAAACTTTGGGGTGCCTGTGTCTTGCTGATTTTTAGTTTTCCCAATTTATACGCCCATGAGTGGAAGTGCCCTATGCTCTCCAAGCTGTGTTTTTTAGATGTTTCAGAACACACCGTACACTTCTCCAGAGTGGCTGTTGGCAATTTACATCCCACCCATCAGCGTAGCAAGGCTCCCATTTCTCCATGGCCGGTCCTGCATTTCTGGTTTGGACACTTTTTTCCGCATGGCCCTTTTGCCCGCTGGGAAGCGAGACTTCTTTGGAGCGCTGATTGGCCTTTCCAGGTTGCTTGGTTGGCCAAAAAGGGCGTATGCGTTTTTTCCTGAATATATTCAGGAAAAAACGCATACGCCCTTTTTGGCCAAGGGCATCATTGTCCACGTTTTGCCGCTTTTCATGTGCTTTCAAGGCGATTCGAATCTACCTCCTGAAATCTGTTTCCTGCAATTCTGCCTTGCTTTCAAAGCCTCTTCGTTGCCTTCCCTTAGTATATTTGTGGACGAGAGGTATCATTTAAAACTGTGCAGGTTTGTGAATTGCAGTGCCCCTGAGCTCCATTTTTCAACTCGCTTTTTTGGGAGCTGGCCGCAAAAGCGCAGGATTGCTTCAGGCCCTCTTCTGGTTCTGGGGGGCAGGCTGAGCTTGTGCTTAATTCTTCTTCCTGATGGGAAAATAGAGTGACCTGTGCCTGTCCCAACACCTAGAGCTAGTCTCTCATTGGTTCCCCCTCTTCCCGTTCATCCTCAGGACAAATTGCAACCTGTACGGAACAGGAGGTTAAAGGTGCTGATTCTCCAAGGAGGGAGATGGCTAGTAAATCGGCTGGAATGGCGAACCCGAGCAAAGGAGATGAGAAATGAGGTGCGTTTTAGAAACCTTTCCCGATCACACGGTGTACCATCTTCTGGGTTTCTCATGCCTGTTTTCGACGTAGGAAGATGCCCTTGAACCTGGAGATTTGGGACCCATGGGATGGGTACCATGCAGTATTACTTGAAAGGGTCTGCGTTGGCTCACCCAACCTCACCGAACCTCTCAGCCCCAAGAGTGTCCACCCTTATGTCTCAATCAGCTGTGGGTCTAGATATGGTCAATCCAGGTTGCATCACAGCCCCTGAACGAATTTTGTAAGAATTTCTCTCTCTTTCACTGTCTTTGTTTCACGGGTTTTGAAAAGTAATTTATTTTTATAATGGGGTTTAGCTGCTTTTCACGGCTGTGTTTATGCCGCTTTACACCCCCTTGACTCACTTACGGAGAGATATCAATACATAGGTTTGAAGATTCTTCCTAGTCAGATATATTCTTGTGCGGTGAATAGGGGGTGTTGAGTCCAGTTCACTGAAAAAGGAATAGGTCTTGTCTCTTACATATTGGGTTTATGGGACGGTATCGGAGCTAATTTGAAACCCTTGTTTTATGCATCACCCCACCTCACCTTTCCCGTTCAGCAGCCATAGTGTGTTTCCTAAACGTGTGACTCTGTTCTGTTTTGTAATTCAGTTCAAGTGTAGCGGTTTTTACATTCCCTCTCTAAGTGGTATCTTATGATAAGTGTCTTTTTCTGTGTGACTTATTTCACTTAGAATCGTCGTACCTAAATCCACTCATCGTGCTGCTACTAGCCTTATGACGTGGATTTCATGGCTGAGTGATATTCCATTGTACATGAGGACCACAACTTCTTTATCCATTTTTCTCTTTCCTAGGATATTTCAGGTGTAATGAAGTGGGGGTTCTTGTCAACAGAGCAGCCCTAAACTTTGGGGTGCCTGTGTCTTGCTGATTTTTAGTTTTCCCAATTTATACGCCCATGAGTGGAAGTGCCCTATGCTCTCCAAGCTGTGTTTTTTAGATGTTTCAGAACACACCGTACACTTCTCCAGAGTGGCTGTTGGCAATTTACATCCCACCCATCAGCGTAGCAAGGCTCCCATTTCTCCATGGCCGGTCCTGCATTTCTGGTTTGGACACTTTTTTCCGCATGGCCCTTTTGCCCGCTGGGAAGCGAGACTTCTTTGGAGCGCTGATTGGCCTTTCCAGGTTGCTTGGTTGGCCAAAAAGGGCGTATGCGTTTTTTCCTGAATATATTCAGGAAAAAACGCATACGCCCTTTTTGGCCAAGGGCATCATTGTCCACGTTTTGCCGCTTTTCATGTGCTTTCAAGGCGATTCGAATCTACCTCCTGAAATCTGTTTCCTGCAATTCTGCCTTGCTTTCAAAGCCTCTTCGTTGCCTTCCCTTAGTATATTTGTGGACGAGAGGTATCATTTAAAACTGTGCAGGTTTGTGAATTGCAGTGCCCCTGAGCTCCATTTTTCAACTCGCTTTTTTGGGAGCTGGCCGCCAAAGCGCAGGATTGCTTCAGGCCCTCTTCTGGTTCTGGGGGGCAGGCTGAGCTTGTGCTTAATTCTTCTTCCTGATGGGAAAATAGAGTGACCTGTGCCTGTCCCAACACCTAGAGCTAGTCTCTCATTGGTTCCCCCTCTTCCCGTTCATCCTCAGGACAAATTGCAACCTGTACGGAACAGGAGGTTAAAGGTGCTGATTCTCCAAGGAGGGAGATGGCTAGTAAATCGGCTGGAATGGCGAACCCGAGCAAAGGAGATGAGAAATGAGGTGCGTTTTAGAAACCTTTCCCGATCACACGGTGTACCATCTTCTGGGTTTCTCATGCCTGTTTTCGACGTAGGAAGATGCCCTTGAACCTGGAGATTTGGGACCCATGGGATGGGTACCATGCAGTATTACTTGAAAGGGTCTGCGTTGGCTCACCCAACCTCACCGAACCTCTCAGCCCCAAGAGTGTCCACCCTTATGTCTCAATCAGCTGTGGGTCTAGATATGGTCAATCCAGGTTGCATCACAGCCCCTGAACGAATTTTGTAAGAATTTCTCTCTCTTTCACTGTCTTTGTTTCACGGGTTTTGAAAAGTAATTTATTTTTATATTGGGGTTTAGCTGCTTTTCACGGCTGTGTTTATGCCGCTTTACACCCCCTTGACTCACTTACAGAGAGATATCAATACATAGGTTTGAAGATTCTTACTAGTCAGATATATTCTTGTGCGGTGAATAGGGGGTGTTGAGTCCAGTTCACTGCAAAAGGAATAGGTCTTGTCTCTTACATATTGGGTTTATGGAACGGTATCGGAGCTAATTTGAAACCCTTGTTTTATGCATCACCCCACCTCACCTTTCCCGTTCAGCAGCCATAGTGTGTTTCCTAAACGTGTGACTCTGTTCTGTTTTGCAATTCAGTTCAAGTGTAGCGGTTTTTACATTCCCTCTCTAAGTGATATCTTATGATAAGTGTCTTTTCTGTGTGACTTATTTCACTTAGAATCGTCGTACCTAAATCCACTCATCGTGCTGCTACTAGCCTTATGACGTGGATTTCATGGCTGAGTGATATTCCATTGTACATGAGGACCACAACTTCTTTATCCATTTTTCTCTTTCCTAGGATATTTAAGGTGTAATGAAGTGGGGGTTCTTGTCAACAGAGCAGCCCTAAACTTTGGGGTGCCTGTGTCTTGCTGATTTTTAGTTTTCCCAATTTATACGCCCATGAGTGGAAGTGCCCTATGCTCTCCAAGCTGTGTTTTTTAGATGTTTCAGAACACACCGTACCCTTCTCCAGAGTGGCTGTTGGCAATTTACATCCCACCCATCAGCGTAGCAAGGCTCCCATTTCTCCATGGCCGGTCCTGCATTTCTGGTTTGGACACTTTTTTCCGCATGGCCCTTTTGCCCGCTGGGAAGCGAGACTTCTTTGGAGCGCTGATTGGCCTTCCCAGGTTGCTTGGTTGGCCAAAAAGGGCGTATGCGTTTTTTCCTGAATATATTCAGGAAAAAACGCATACGCCCTTTTTGGCCAAGGGCATCATTGTCCACGTTTTGCCGCTTTTCATGTGCTTTCAAGGCGATTCGAATCTACCTCCTGAAATCTGTTTCCTGCAATTCTGCCTTGCTTTCAAAGCCTCTTCGTTGCCTTCCCTTAATATATTTGTGGACGAGAGGTATCATTTAAAACTCTGCAGGTTTGTGAATTGCAGTGCCCCTGAGCTCCATTTTTCAACTCGCTTTTTTGGGAGCTGGCCGCCAAAGCGCAGGATTGCTTCAGGCCCTCTTCTGGTTCTGGGGGGCAGGCTGAGCTTGTGCTTAATTCTTCTTCCTGATGGGAAAATAGAGTGACCTGTGCCTGTCCCAACACCTAGAGCTAGTCTCTCATTGGTTCCCCCTCTTCCCGTTCATCCTCAGGACAAATTGCAACCTGTACGGAACAGGAGGTTAAAGGTGCTGATTCTCCAAGGAGGGAGATGGCTAGTAAATCGGCTGGAATGGCGAACCCGAGCAAAGGAGATGAGAAATGAGGTGCGTTTTAGAAACCTTTCCCGATCACACGGTGTACCATCTTCTGGGTTTCTCATGCCTGTTTTCGACGTAGGAAGATGCCCTTGAACCTGGAGATTTGGGACCCATGGGATGGGTACCATGCAGTATTACTTGAAAGGGTCTGCGTTGGCTCACCCAACCTCACCGAACCTCTCAGCCCCAAGAGTGTCCACCCTTATGTCTCAATCAGCTGTGGGTCTAGATATGGTCAATCCAGGTTGCATCACAGCCCCTGAACGAATTTTGTAAGAATTTCTCTCTCTTTCACTGTCTTTGTTTCACGGGTTTTGAAAAGTAATTTATTTTTATATTGGGGTTTAGCTGCTTTTCACGGCTGTGTTTATGCCGCTTTACACCCCCTTGACTCACTTACAGAGAGATATCAATACATAGGTTTGAAGATTCTTACTAGTCAGATATATTCTTGTGCGGTGAATAGGGGGTGTTGAGTCCAGTTCACTGCAAAAGGAATAGGTCTTGTCTCTTACATATTGGGTTTATGGAACGGTATCGGAGCTAATTTGAAACCCTTGTTTTATGCATCACCCCACCTCACCTTTCCCGTTCAGCAGCCATAGTGTGTTTCCTAAACGTGTGACTCTGTTCTGTTTTGCAATTCAGTTCAAGTGTAGCGGTTTTTACATTCCCTCTCTAAGTGATATCTTATGATAAGTGTCTTTTCTGTGTGACTTATTTCACTTAGAATCGTCGTACCTAAATCCACTCATCGTGCTGCTACTAGCCTTATGACGTGGATTTCATGGCTGAGTGATATTCCATTGTACATGAGGACCACAACTTCTTTATCCATTTTTCTCTTTCCTAGGATATTTAAGGTGTAATGAAGTGGGGGTTCTTGTCAACAGAGCAGCCCTAAAATTTGGGGTGCCTGTGTCTTGCTGATTTTTAGTTTTCCCAATTTATACGCCCATGAGTGGAAGTGCCCTATGCTCTCCAAGCTGTGTTTTTTAGATGTTTCAGAACACACCGTACCCTTCTCCAGAGTGGCTGTTGGCAATTTACATCCCACCCATCAGCGTAGCAAGGCTCCCATTTCTCCATGGCCGGTCCTGCATTTCTGGTTTGGACACTTTTTTCCGCATGGCCCTTTTGCCCGCTGGGAAGCGAGACTTCTTTGGAGCGCTGATTGGCCTTCCCAGGTTGCTTGGTTGGCCAAAAAGGGCGTATGCGTTTTTTCCTGAATATATTCAGGAAAAAACGCATACGCCCTTTTTGGCCAAGGGCATCATTGTCCACGTTTTGCCGCTTTTCATGTGCTTTCAAGGCGATTCGAATCTACCTCCTGAAATCTGTTTCCTGCAATTCTGCCTTGCTTTCAAAGCCTCTTCGTTGCCTTCCCTTAATATATTTGTGGACGAGAGGTATCATTTAAAACTCTGCAGGTTTGTGAATTGCAGTGCCCCTGAGCTCCATTTTTCAACTCGCTTTTTTGGGAGCTGGCCGCCAAAGCGCAGGATTGCTTCAGGCCCTCTTCTGGTTCTGGGGGGCAGGCTGAGCTTGTGCTTAATTCTTCTTCCTGATGGGAAAATAGAGTGACCTGTGCCTGTCCCAACACCTAGAGCTAGTCTCTCATTGGTTCCCCCTCTTCCCGTTCATCCTCAGGACAAATTGCAACCTGTACGGAACAGGAGGTTAAAGGTGCTGATTCTCCAAGGAGGGAGATGGCTAGTAAATCGGCTGGAATGGCGAACCCGAGCAAAGGAGATGAGAAATGAGGTGCGTTTTAGAAACCTTTCCCGATCACACGGTGTACCATCTTCTGGGTTTCTCATGCCTGTTTTCGACGTAGGAAGATGCCCTTGAACCTGGAGATTTGGGCCCCATGGGATGGGTACCATGCAGTATTACTTGAAAGGGTCTGCGTTGGCTCACCCAACCTCACCGAACCTCTCAGCCCCAAGAGTGTCCACCCTTATGTCTCAATCAGCTATGGGTCTAGATATGGTCAATCCAGGTTGCATCACAGCCCCTGAACGAATTTTGTAAGAATTTCTCTCTCTTTCACTGTCTTTGTTTCACGGGTTTTGAAAAGTAATTTATTTTTATAATGGGGTTTAGCTGCTTTTCACGGCTGTGTTTATGCCGCTTTACACCCCCTTGACTCACTTACGGAGAGATATCAATACATAGGTTTGAAGATTCTTCCTAGTCAGATATATTCTTGTGCGGTGAATAGGGGGTGTTGAGTCCAGTTCACTGAAAAAGGAATAGGTCTTGTCTCTTACATATTGGGTTTATGGAACGGTATCGGAGCTAATTTGAAACCCTTGTTTTATGCATCACCCCACCTCACCTTTCCCGTTCAGCAGCCATAGTGTGTTTCCTAAACGTGTGACTCTGTTCTGTTTTGTAATTCAGTTCAAGTGTAGCGGTTTTTACATTCCCTCTCTAAGTGGTATCTTATGATAAGTGTCTTTTTCTGTGTGACTTATTTCACTTAGAATCGTCGTACCTAAATCCACTCATCGTGCTGCTACTAGCCTTATGACGTGGATTTCATGGCTGAGTGATATTCCATTGTACATGAGGACCACAACTTCTTTATCCATTTTTCTCTTTCCTAGGATATTTCAGGTGTAATGAAGTGGGGGTTCTTGTCAACAGAGCAGCCCTAAACTTTGGGGTGCCTGTGTCTTGCTGATTTTTAGTTTTCCCAATTTATACGCCCATGAGTGGAAGTGCCCTATGCTCTCCAAGCTGTGTTTTTTAGATGTTTCAGAACACACCGTACACTTCTCCAGAGTGGCTGTTGGCAATTTACATCCCACCCATCAGCGTAGCAAGGCTCCCATTTCTCCATGGCCGGTCCTGCATTTCTGGTTTGGACACGTTTTTCCGCATGGCCCTTTTGCCCGCTGGGAAGCGAGACTTCTTTGGAGCGCTGATTGGCCTTTCCAGGTTGCTTGGTTGGCCAAAAAGGGCGTATGCGTTTTTTCCTGAATATATTCAGGAAAAAACGCATACGCCCTTTTTGGCCAAGGGCATCATTGTCCACGTTTTGCCGCTTTTCATGTGCTTTCAAGGCGATTCGAATCTACCTCCTGAAATCTGTTTCCTGCAATTCTGCCTTGCTTTCAAAGCCTCTTCGTTGCCTTCCCTTAGTATATTTGTGGACGAGAGGTATCATTTAAAACTGTGCAGGTTTGTGAATTGCAGTGCCCCTGAGCTCCATTTTTCAACTCGCTTTTTTGGGAGCTGGCCGCCAAAGCGCAGGATTGCTTCAGGCCCTCTTCTGGTTCTGGGGGGCAGGCTGAGCTTGTGCTTAATTCTTCTTCCTGATGGGAAAATAGAGTGACCTGTGCCTGTCCCAACACCTAGAGCTAGTCTCTCATTGGTTCCCCCTCTTCCCGTTCATCCTCAGGACAAATTGCAACCTGTACGGAACAGGAGGTTAAAGGTGCTGATTCTCCAAGGAGGGAGATGGCTAGTAAATCGGCTGGAATGGCGAACCCGAGCAAAGGAGATGAGAAATGAGGTGCGTTTTAGAAACCTTTCCCGATCACACGGTGTACCATCTTCTGGGTTTCTCATGCCTGTTTTCGACGTAGGAAGATGCCCTTGAACCTGGAGATTTGGGACCCATGGGATGGGTACCATGCAGTATTACTTGAAAGGGTCTGCGTTGGCTCACCCAACCTCACCGAACCTCTCAGCCCCAAGAGTGTCCACCCTTATGTCTCAATCAGCTGTGGGTCTAGATATGGTCAATCCAGGTTGCATCACAGCCCCTGAACGAATTTTGTAAGAATTTCTCTCTCTTTCACTGTCTTTGTTTCACGGGTTTTGAAAAGTAATTTATTTTTATATTGGGGTTTAGCTGCTTTTCACGGCTGTGTTTATGCCGCTTTACACCCCCTTGAATCACTTACAGAGAGATATCAATACATAGGTTTGAAGATTCTTACTAGTCAGATATATTCTTGTGCGGTGAATAGGGGGTGCTGAGTCCAGTTCACTGCAAAAGGAATAGGTCTTGTCTCTTACATATTGGGTTTATGGAACGGTATCGGAGCTAATTTGAAACCCTTGTTTTATGCATCACCCCACCTCACCTTTCCCGTTCAGCAGCCATAGTGTGTTTCCTAAACGTGTGACTCTGTTCTGTTTTGCAATTCAGTTCAAGTGTAGCGGTTTTTACATTCCCTCTCTAAGTGATATCTTATGATAAGTGTCTTTTCTGTGTGACTTATTTCACTTAGAATCGTCGTACCTAAATCCACTCATCGTGCTGCTACTAGCCTTATGACGTGGATTTCATGGCTGAGTGATATTCCATTGTACATGAGGACCACAACTTCTTTATCCATTTTTCTCTTTCCTAGGATATTTAAGGTGTAATGAAGTGGGGGTTCTTGTCAACAGAGCAGCCCTACACTTTGGGGTGCCTGTGTCTTGCTGATTTTTAGTTTTCCCAATTTATACGCCCATGAGTGGAAGTGCCCTATGCTCTCCAAGCTGTGTTTTTTAGATGTTTCAGAACACACCGTACCCTTCTCCAGAGTGGCTGTTGGCAATTTACATCCCACCCATCAGCGTAGCAAGGCTCCCATTTCTCCATGGCCGGTCCTGCATTTCTGGTTTGGACACTTTTTTCCGCATGGCCCTTTTGCCCGCTGGGAAGCGAGACTTCTTTGGAGCGCTGATTGGCCTTCCCAGGTTGCTTGGTTGGCCAAAAAGGGCGTATGCGTTTTTTCCTGAATATATTCAGGAAAAAACGCATACGCCCTTTTTGGCCAAGGGCATCATTGTCCACGTTTTGCCGCTTTTCATGTGCTTTCAAGGCGATTCGAATCTACCTCCTGAAATCTGTTTCCTGCAATTCTGCCTTGCTTTCAAAGCCTCTTCGTTGCCTTCCCTTAATATATTTGTGGACGAGAGGTATCATTTAAAACTCTGCAGGTTTGTGAATTGCAGTGCCCCTGAGCTCCATTTTTCAACTCGCTTTTTTGGGAGCTGGCCGCCAAAGCGCAGGATTGCTTCAGGCCCTCTTCTGGTTCTGGGGGGCAGGCTGAGCTTGTGCTTAATTCTTCTTCCTGATGGGAAAATAGAGTGACCTGTGCCTGTCCCAACACCTAGAGCTAGTCTCTCATTGGTTCCCCCTCTTCCCCTTCATCCTCAGGACAAATTGCAACCTGTACGGAACAGGAGGTTAAAGGTGCTGATTCTCCAAGGAGGGAGATGGCTAGTAAATCGGCTGGAATGGCGAACCCGAGCAAAGGAGATGAGAAATGAGGTGCGTTTTAGAAACCTTTCCCGATCACACGGTGTACCATCTTCTGGGTTTCTCATGCCTGTTTTCGACGTAGGAAGATGCCCTTGAACCTGGAGATTTGGGACCCATGGGATGGGTACCATGCAGTATTACTTGAAAGGGTCTGCGTTGGCTCACCCAACCTCACCGAACCTCTCAGCCCCAAGAGTGTCCACCCTTATGTCTCAATCAGCTGTGGGTCTAGATATGGTCAATCCAGGTTGCATCACAGCCCCTGAACGAATTTTGTAAGAATTTCTCTCTCTTTCACTGTCTTTGTTTCACGGGTTTTGAAAAGTAATTTATTTTTATAATGGGGTTTAGCTGCTTTTCACGGCTGTGTTTATGCCACTTTACACCCCCTTGACTCACTTACGGAGAGATATCAATACATAGGTTTGAAGATTCTTACTAGTCAGATATATTCTTGTGCGGTGAATAGGGGGTGTTGAGTCCAGTTCACTGAAAAAGGAATAGGTCTTGTCTCTTACATATTGGGTTTATGGAATGGTATCGGAGCTAATTTGAAACCCTTGTTTTATGCATCACCCCACCTCACCTTTCCCGTTCAGCAGCCATAGTGTGTTTCCTAAACGTGTGACTCTGTTCTGTTTTGCAATTCAGTTCAAGTGTAGCGGTTTTTACACTCCCTCTCTAAGTGATATCTTATGATAAGTGTCTTTTCTGTGTGACTTATTTCACTTAGAATCGTCGTACCTAAATCCACTCATCGTGCTGCTACTAGCCTTATGACGTGGATTTCATGGCTGAGTGATATTCCATTGTACATGAGTACCACCACTTCTTTATCCATTTTTCTCTTTCCTAGGATATTTAAGGTGTAATGAAGTGGGGGTTCTTGTCAACAGAGCAGCCCTAAACTTTGGGGTGCCTGTGTCTTGCTGATTTTTAGTTTTCCCAATTTATACGCCCATGAGTGGAAGTGCCCTATGCTCTCCAAGCTGTGTTTTTTAGATGTTTCAGAACACACCGTACACTTCTCCAGAGTGGCTGTTGGCAATTTACATCCCACCCATCAGCGTAGCAAGGCTCCCATTTCTCCATGGCCGGTCCTGCATTTCTGGTTTGGACACTTTTTTCCGCATGGCCCTTTTGCCCGCTGGGAAGCCAGACTCCTTTGGAGCGCTGATTGGCCTTTCCAGGTTGCTTGGTTGGCCAAAAAGGGCGTATGCGTTTTTTCCTGAATATATTCAGGAAAAAACGCATACGCCCTTTTTGGCCAAGGGCATCATTGTCCACGTTTTGCCGCTTTTCATGTGCTTTCAAGGCGATTCGAATCTACCTCCTGAAATCTGTTTCCTGCAATTCTGCCTTGCTTTCAAAGCCTCTTCGTTGCCTTCCCTTAGTATATTTGTGGACGAGAGGTATCATTTAAAACTCTGCAGGTTTGTGAATTGCAGTGCCCCTGAGCTCCATTTTTCAACTCGCTTTTTTGGGAGCTGGCCGCAAAAGCGCAGGATTGCTTCAGGCCCTCTTCTGGTTCTGGGGGGCAGGCTGAGCTTGTGCTTAATTCTTCTTCCTGATGGGAAAATAGAGTGACCTGTGCCTGTCCCAACACCTAGAGCTAGTCTCTCATTGGTTCCCCCTCTTCCCCTTCATCCTCAGGACAAATTGCAACCTGTACGGAACAGGAGGTTAAAGGTGCTGATTCTCCAAGGAGGGAGATGGCTAGTAAATCGGCTGGAATGGCGAACCCGAGCAAAGGAGATGAGAAATGAGGTGCGTTTTAGAAACCTTTCCCGATCACACGGTGTACCATCTTCTGGGTTTCTCATGCCTGTTTTCGACATAGGAAGATGCCCTTGAACCTGGAGATTTGGGACCCATGGGATGGGTACCATGCAGTATTACTTGAAAGGGTCTGCGTTGGCTCACCCAACCTCACCGAACCTCTCAGCCCCAAGAGTGTCCACCCTTATGTCTCAATCAGCTGTGGGTCTAGATATGGTCAATCCAGTTTGCATCACAGCCCCTGAACGAATTTTGTAAGAATTTCTCTCTCTTTCACTGTCTTTGTTTCACGGGTTTTGAAAAGTAATTTATTTTTATAATGGGGTTTAGTTGCTTTTCACGGCTGTGTTTATGCCGCTTTACACCCCCTTGACTCACTTACGGAGAGATATCAATACATAGGTTTGAAGATTCTTACTAGTCAGATATATTCTTGTGCGGTGAATAGGGGGTGTTGAGTCCAGTTCACTGAAAAAGGAATAGGTCTTGTCTCTTACATATTGGGTTTATGGAACGGTATCGGAGCTAATTTGAAACCCTTGTTTTATGCATCACCCCACCTCACCTTTCCCGTTCAGCAGCCATAGTGTGTTTCCTAAACGTGTGACTCTGTTCTGTTTTGCAATTCAGTTCAAGTGTAGCGGTTTTTACATTCCCTCTCTAAGTGATATCTTATGATAAGTGTCTTTTCTGTGTGACTTATTTCACTTAGAATCGTCGTACCTAAATCCACTCATCGTGCTGCTACTAGCCTTATGACGTGGATTTCATGGCTGAGTGATATTCCATTGTACATGAGGACCACAACTTCTTTATCCATTTTTCTCTTTCCTAGGATATTTAAGGTGTAATGAAGTGGGGGTTCTTGTCAACAGAGCAGCCCTAAACTTTGGGGTGCCTGTGTCTTGCTGATTTTTAGTTTTCCCAATTTATACGCCCATGAGTGGAAGTGCCCTATGCTCTCCAAGCTGTGTTTTTTAGATGTTTCAGAACACACCGTACACTTCCCCAGAGTGGCTGTTGGCAATTTACATCCCTCCCATCAGCGTAGCAAGGCTCCCATTTCTCCATGGCCGGTCCTGCATTTCTGGTTTGGACACTGTTTTCCGCATGGCCCTTTTGCCCGCTGGGAAGCGAGACTTCTTTGGAGCGCTGATTGGCCTTTCCAGGTTGCTTGGTTGGCCAAAAAGGGCGTATGCGTTTTTTCCTGAATATATTCAGGAAAAAACGCATACGCCCTTTTTGGCCAAGGGCATCATTGTCCACGTTTTGCCGCTTTTCATGTGCTTTCAAGGCGATTCGAATCTACCTCCTGAAATCTGTTTCCTGCAATTCTGCCTTGCTTTCAAAGCCTCTTCGTTGCCTTCCCTTAGTATATTTGTGGACGAGAGGTATCATTTAAAACTCTGCAGGTTTGTGAATTGCAGTGCCCCTGAGCTCCATTTTTCAACTCGCTTTTTTGGGAGCTGGCCGCAAAAGCGCAGGATTGCTTCAGGCCCTCTTCTGGTTCTGGGGGGCAGGCTGAGCTTGTGCTTAATTCTTCTTCCTGATGGGAAAATAGAGTGACCTGTGCCTGTCCCAACACCTAGAGCTAGTCTCTCATTGGTTCCCCCTCTTCCCCTTCATCCTCAGGACAAATTGCAACCTGTACAGAACAGGAGGTTAAAGGTGCTGATTCTCCAAGGAGGGAGATGGCTAGTAAATCGGCTGGAATGGCGAACCCGAGCAAAGGAGATGAGAAATGAGGTGCGTTTTAGAAACCTTTCCCGATCACACGGTGTACCATCTTCTGGATTTCTCATGTCTGTTTTCGACGTAGGAAGATGCCCTTGAACCTGGAGATTTGGGACCCATGGGATGGGTACCATGCAGTATTACTTGAAAGGGTCTGCGTTGGCTCACCCAACCTCACCGAACCTCTCAGCCCCAAGAGTGTCCACCCTTATGTCTCAATCAGCTGTGGGTCTAGATATGGTCAATCCAGGTTGCATCACAGCCCCTGAACGAATTTTGTAAGAATTTCTCTCTCTTTCACTGTCTTTGTTTCACGGGTTTTGAAAAGTAATTTATTTTTATAATGGGGTTTAGCTGCTTTTCACGGCTGTGTTTATGCCACTTTACACCCCCTTGACTCACTTACGGAGAGATATCAATACATAGGTTTGAAGATTCTTACTAGTCAGATATATTCTTGTGCGGTGAATAGGGGGTGTTGAGTCCAGTTCACTGAAAAAGGAATAGGTCTTGTCTCTTACATATTGGGTTTATGGAATGGTATCGGAGCTAATTTGAAACCCTTGTTTTATGCATCACCCCACCTCACCTTTCCCGTTCAGCAGCCATAGTGTGTTTCCTAAACGTGGGACTCTGTTCTGTTTTGCAATTCAGTTCAAGTGTAGCGGTTTTTACACTCCCTCTCTAAGTGATATCTTATGATAAGTGTCTTTTCTGTGTGACTTATTTCACTTAGAATCGTCGTACCTAAATCCACTCATCGTGCTGCTACTAGCCTTATGACGTGGATTTCATGGCTGAGTGATATTCCATTGTACATGAGTACCACCACTTCTTTATCCATTTTTCTCTTTCCTAGGATATTTAAGGTGTAATGAAGTGGGGGTTCTTGTCAACAGAGCAGCCCTAAACTTTGGGGTGCCTGTGTCTTGCTGATTTTTAGTTTTCCCAATTTATACGCCCATGAGTGGAAGTGCCCTATGCTCTCCAAGCTGTGTTTTTTAGATGTTTCAGAACACACCGTACACTTCTCCAGAGTGGCTGTTGGCAATTTACATCCCACCCATCAGCGTAGCAAGGCTCCCATTTCTCCATGGCCGGTCCTGCATTTCTGGTTTGGACACTTTTTTCCGCATGGCCCTTTTGCCCGCTGGGAAGCGAGACTTCTTTGGAGCGCTGATTGGCCTTTCCAGGTTGCTTGGTTGGCCAAAAAGGGCGTATGCGTTTTTTCCTGAATATATTCAGGAAAAAACGCATACGCCCTTTTTGGCCAAGGGCATCATTGTCCACGTTTTGCCGCTTTTCATGTGCTTTCAAGGCGATTCGAATCTACCTCCTGAAATCTGTTTCCTGCAATTCTGCCTTGCTTTCAAAGCCTCTTCGTTGCCTTCCCTTAATATATTTGTGGACGAGAGGTATCATTTAAAACTCTGCAGGTTTGTGAATTGCAGTGCCCCTGAGCTCCATTTTTCAACTCGCTTTTTTGGGAGCTGGCCGCCAAAGCGCAGGATTGCTTCAGGCCCTCTTCTGGTTCTGGGGGGCAGGCTGAGCTTGTGCTTAATTCTTCTTCCTGATGGGAAAATAGAGTGACCTGTGCCTGTCCCAACACCTAGAGCTAGTCTCTCATTGGATCCCCCTCTTCCCCTTCATCCTCAGGACAAATTGCAACCTGTACGGAACAGGAGGTTAAAGGTGCTGATTCTCCAAGGAGGGAGATGGCTAGTAAATCGGCTGGAATGGCGAACCCGAGCAAAGGAGATGAGAAATGAGGTGCGTTTTAGAAACCTTTCCCGATCACACGGTGTACCATCTTCTGGGTTTCTCATGTCTGTTTTCGACGTAGGAAGATGCCCTTGAACCTGGAGATTTGGGACCCATGGGATGGGTACCATGCAGTATTACTTGAAAGGGTCTGCGTTGGCTCACCCAACCTCACCGAACCTCTCAGCCCCAAGAGTGTCCACCCTTATGTCTCAATCAGCTGTGGGTCTAGATATGGTCAATCCAGGTTGCATCACAGCCCCTGAACGAATTTTGTAAGAATTTCTATCTCTTTCACTGTCTTTGTTTCACGGGTTTTGAAAAGTAATTTATTTTTATAATGGGGTTTAGTTGCTTTTCACGGCTGTGTTTATGCCGCTTTACACCCCCTTGACTCACTTACGGAGAGATATCAATACATAGGTTTGAAGATTCTTACTAGTCAGATATATTCTTGTGCGGTGAATAGGGGGTGTTGAGTCCAGTTCACTGAAAAAGGAATAGGTCTTGTCTCTTACATATTGGGTTTATGGAACGGTATCGGAGCTAATTTGAAACCCTTGTTTTATGCATCACCCCACCTCACCTTTCCCGTTCAGCAGCCATAGTGTGTTTCCTAAACGTGTGACTCTGTTCTGTTTTGCAATTCAGTTCAAGTGTAGCGGTTTTTACATTCCCTCTCTAAGTGATATCTTATGATAAGTGTCTTTTCTGTGTGACTTATTTCACTTAGAATCGTCGTACCTAAATCCACTCATCGTGCTGCTACTAGCCTTATGACGTGGATTTCATGGCTGAGTGATATTCCATTGTACATGAGGACCACAACTTCTTTATCCATTTTTCTCTTTCCTAGGATATTTAAGGTGTAATGAAGTGGGGGTTCTTGTCAACAGAGCAGCCCTAAACTTTGGGGTGCCTGTGTCTTGCTGATTTTTAGTTTTCCCAATTTATACGCCCATGAGTGGAAGTGCCCTATGCTCTCCAAGCTGTGTTTTTTAGATGTTTCAGAACACACCGTACACTTCCCCAGAGTGGCTGTTGGCAATTTACATCCCTCCCATCAGCGTAGCAAGGCTCCCATTTCTCCATGGCCGGTCCTGCATTTCTGGTTTGGACACTGTTTTCCGCATGGCCCTTTTGCCCGCTGGGAAGCGAGACTTCTTTGGAGCGCTGATTGGCCTTTCCAGGTTGCTTGGTTGGCCAAAAAGGGCGTATGCGTTTTTTCCTGAATATATTCAGGAAAAAACGCATACGCCCTTTTTGGCCAAGGGCATCATTGTCCACGTTTTGCCGCTTTTCATGTGCTTTCAAGGCGATTCGAATCTACCTCCTGAAATCTGTTTCCTGCAATTCTGCCTTGCTTTCAAAGCCTCTTCGTTGCCTTCCCTTAGTATATTTGTGGACGAGAGGTATCATTTAAAACTCTGCAGGTTTGTGAATTGCAGTGCCCCTGAGCTCCATTTTTCAACTTGCTTTTTTGGGAGCTGGCCGCAAAAGCGCAGGATTGCTTCAGGCCCTCTTCTGGTTCTGGGGGGCAGGCTGAGCTTGTGCTTAATTCTTCTTCCTGATGGGAAAATAGAGTGACCTGTGCCTGTCCCAACACCTAGAGCTAGTCTCTCATTGGTTCCCCCTCTTCCCCTTCATCCTCAGGACAAATTGCAACCTGTACAGAACAGGAGGTTAAAGGTGCTGATTCTCCAAGGAGGGAGATGGCTAGTAAATCGGCTGGAATGGCGAACCCGAGCAAAGGAGATGAGAAATGAGGTGCGTTTTAGAAACCTTTCCCGATCACACGGTGTACCATCTTCTGGGTTTCTCATGTCTGTTTTCGACGTAGGAAGATGCCCTTGAACCTGGAGATTTGGGACCCATGGGATGGGTACCATGCAGTATTACTTGAAAGGGTCTGCGTTGGCTCACCCAACCTCACCGAACCTCTCAGCCCCAAGAGTGTCCACCCTTATGTCTCAATCAGCTGTGGGTCTAGATATGGTCAATCCAGGTTGCATCACAGCCCCTGAACGAATTTTGTAAGAATTTCTCTCTCTTTCACTGTCTTTGTTTCACGGGTTTTGAAAAGTAATTTATTTTTATAATGGGGTTTAGCTGCTTTTCACGGCTGTGTTTATGCCACTTTACACCCCCTTGACTCACTTACGGAGAGATATCAATACATAGGTTTGAAGATTCTTACTAGTCAGATATATTCTTGTGCGGTGAATAGGGGGTGTTGAGTCCAGTTCACTGAAAAAGGAATAGGTCTTGTCTCTTACATATTGGGTTTATGGAACGGTATCGGAGCTAATTTGAAACCCTTGTTTTATGCATCACCCCACCTCACCTTTCCCGTTCAGCAGCCATAGTGTGTTTCCTAAACGTGTGACTCTGTTCTGTTTTGCAATTCAGTTCAAGTGTAGCGGTTTTTACACTCCCTCTCTAAGTGATATCTTATGATAAGTGTCTTTTCTGTGTGACTTATTTCACTTAGAATCGTCGTACCTAAATCCACTCATCGTGCTGCTACTAGCCTTATGACGTGGATTTCATGGCTGAGTGATATTCCATTGTACATGAGTACCACCACTTCTTTATCCATTTTTCTCTTTCCTAGGATATTTAAGGTGTAATGAAGTGGGGGTTCTTGTCAACAGAGCAGCCCTAAACTTTGGGGTGCCTGTGTCTTGCTGATTTTTAGTTTTCCCAATTTATACGCCCATGAGTGGAAGTGCCCTATGCTCTCCAAGCTGTGTTTTTTAGATGTTTCAGAACACACCGTACACTTCTCCAGAGTGGCTGTTGGCAATTTACATCCCACCCATCAGCGTAGCAAGGCTCCCATTTCTCCATGGCCGGTCCTGCATTTCTGGTTTGGACACTTTTTTCCGCATGGCCCTTTTGCCCGCTGGGAAGCGAGACTTCTTTGGAGCACTGATTGGCCTTTCCAGGTTGCTTGGTTGGCCAAAAAGGGCGTATGCGTTTTTTCCTGAATATATTCAGGAAAAAACGCATACGCCCTTTTTGGCCAAGGGCATCATTGTCCACGTTTTGCCGCTTTTCATGTGCTTTCAAGGCGATTCGAATCTACCTCCTGAAATCTGTTTCCTGCAATTCTGCCTTGCTTTCAAAGCCTCTTCGTTGCCTTCCCTTAATATATTTGTGGACGAGAGGTATCATTTAAAACTCTGCAGGTTTGTGAATTGCAGTGCCCCTGAGCTCCATTTTTCAACTCGCTTTTTTGGGAGCTGGCCGCCAAAGCGCAGGATTGCTTCAGGCCCTCTTCTGGTTCTGGGGGGCAGGCTGAGCTTGTGCTTAATTCTTCTTCCTGATGGGAAAATAGAGTGACCTGTGCCTGTCCCAACACCTAGAGCTAGTCTCTCATTGGATCCCCCTCTTCCCCTTCATCCTCAGGACAAATTGCAACCTGTACGGAACAGGAGGTTAAAGGTGCTGATTCTCCAAGGAGGGAGATGGCTAGTAAATCGGCTGGAATGGCGAACCCGAGCAAAGGAGATGAGAAATGAGGTGCGTTTTAGAAACCTTTCCCGATCACACGGTGTACCATCTTCTGGGTTTCTCATGTCTGTTTTCGACGTAGGAAGATGCCCTTGAACCTGGAGATTTGGGACCCATGGGATGGGTACCATGCAGTATTACTTGAAAGGGTCTGCGTTGGCTCACCCAACCTCACCGAACCTCTCAGCCCCAAGAGTGTCCACCCTTATGTCTCAATCAGCTGTGGGTCTAGATATGGTCAATCCAGGTTGCATCACAGCCCCTGAACGAATTTTGTAAGAATTTCTCTCTCTTTCACTGTCTTTGTTTCACGGGTTTTGAAAAGTAATTTATTTTTATATTGGGGTTTAGCTGCTTTTCACGGCTGTGTTTATGCCGCTTTACACCCCCTTGACTCACTTACAGAGAGATATCAATACATAGGTTTGAAGATTCTTACTAGTCAGATATATTCTTGTGCGGTGAATAGGGGGTGTTGAGTCCAGTTCACTGAAAAAGGAATAGGTCTTGTCTCTTACATATTGGGTTTATGGAACGGTATCGGAGCTAATTTGAAACCCTTGTTTTATGCATCACCCCAACTCACCTTGCCCGTTCAGCAGCCATAGTGTGTATTCTAAACGTGTGACTCTGTTCTGTTTTGTAATTCAGTTCAAGTGTAGCGGTTTTTACATTCCCTCTCTAAGTGATATCTTATGATAAGTGTCTTTTTCTGTGTGACTTATTTCACTTAGAATTGTCGTACCTAAATCCACTCATCGTGCTGCTACTAGCCTTATGACGTTGATTTCATGGCTGAGTGATATTCCATTGTACATGAGGACCACAAAGTCTTTATCCATTTTTCGCTTTCCTAGGATATTTAAGGTGTAATGAAGTGGGGGTTCTTGTCAACAGAGCAGCCCTAAACTTTGGGGTGCCTGTGTCTTGCTGATTTTTAGTTTTCCCAATTTATACGCCCATGAGTGGAAGTGCCCTATGCTCTCCAAGCTGTGTTTTTTAGATGTTTCAGAACACACCGTACACTTCTCCAGAGTGGCTGTTGGCAATTTACATCCCACCCATCAGCGTAGCAAGGCTCCCATTTCTCCATGGCCGGTCCTGCATTTCTGGTTTGGACACTTTTTTCCGCATGGCCCTTTTGCCCGCTGGGAAGCCAGACTTCTTTGGAGCGCTGATTGGCCTTTCCAGGTTGCTTGGTTGGCCAAAAAGGGCGTATGCGTTTTTTCCTGAATATATTCAGGAAAAAACGCATACGCCCTTTTTGGCCAAGGGCATCATTGTCCACGTTTTGCCGCTTTTCATGTGCTTTCAAGGCGATTCGAATCTACCTCCTGAAATCTGTTTCCTGCAATTCTGCCTTGCTTTCAAAGCCTCTTCGTTGCCTTCCCTTAGTATATTTGTGGACGAGAGGTATCATTTAAAACTCTGCAGGTTTGTGAATTGCAGTGCCCCTGAGCTCCATTTTTCAACTCGCTTTTTTGGGAGCTGGCCGCAAAAGCGCAGGATTGCTTCAGGCCCTCTTCTGGTTCTGGGGGGCAGGCTGAGCTTGTGCTTAATTCTTCTTCCTGATGGGAAAATAGAGTGACCTGTGCCTGTCCCAACACCTAGAGCTAGTCTCTCATTGGTTCCCCCTCTTCCCCTTCATCCTCAGGACAAATTGCAACCTGTACAGAACAGGAGGTTAAAGGTGCTGATTCTCCAAGGAGGGAGATGGCTAGTAAATCGGCTGGAATGGCGAACCCGAGCAAAGGAGATGAGAAATGAGGTGCGTTTTAGAAACCTTTCCCGATCACACGGTGTACCATCTTCTGGGTTTCTCATGTCTGTTTTCGACGTAGGAAGATGCCCTTGAACCTGGAGATTTGGGACCCATGGGATGGGTACCATGCAGTATTACTTGAAAGGGTCTGCGTTGGCTCACCCAACCTCACCGAACCTCTCAGCCCCAAGAGTGTCCACCCTTATGTCTCAATCAGCTGTGGTTCTAGATATGGTCAATCCAGGTTGCATCACAGCCCCTGAACGAATTTTGTAAGAATTTCTCTCTCTTTCACTGTCTTTGTTTCACGGGTTTTGAAAAGTAATTTATTTTTACATTGGGGTTTAGCTGCTTTTCACGGCTGTGTTTATGCCGCTTTACACCCCCTTGACTCACTTACGGAGAGATATCAATACATTGGTTTGAAGAGTCTTCCTAGTCAGATATATTCTTGTGCGGTGAATAGGGGGTGTTGAGTCCAGTTCACTGAAAAAGGAATAGGTCTTGTCTCTTACATATTGGGTTTATGGAACGGTATCGGAGCTAATTTGAAACCCTTGTTTTATGCATCACCCCACCTCACCTTTCCCTTTCAGCAGCCATAGTGTGTTTTCTAAACGTGTGACTCTGTTCTGTTTTGTAATTCAGTTCAAGTGTAGCGGTTTTTACATTCCCTCTCTAAGTGATATCTTATGATAAGTGTCTTTTTCTGTGTGACTTATTTCACTTAGAATCGTCGTACCTAAATCCACTCATCGTGCTGCTACTAGCCTTATGACGTGGATTTCATGGCTGAGTGATATTCCATTGTACATGAGGACCACAACTTCTTTATCCATTTTTCTCTTTCCTAGGATATTTAAGGTGTAATGAAGTGGGGGTTCTTGTCAACAGAGCAGCCCTAAACTTTGGGGTGGCTGTGTCTTGCTGATTTTTAGTTTTCCCAATTTATACGCCCATGAGTGGAAGTGCCCTATGCTCTCCAAGCTGTGTTTTTTAGATGTTTCAGAACACACCGTACACTTCTCCAGAGTGGCTGTTGGCAATTTACATCCCACACATCAGCGTAGCAAGGCTCCCATTTCTCCATGGCCGGTCCTGCATTTCTGGTTTGGACACTTTTTTCCGCATGGCCCTTTTGCCCGCTGGGAAGCGAGACTTCTTTGGAGCACTGATTGGCCTTTCCAGGTTGCTTGGTTGGCCAAAAAGGGCGTATGCGTTTTTTCCTGAATATATTCAGGAAAAAACGCATACGCCCTTTTTGGCCAAGGGCATCATTTTCCACGTTCTGCCGCTTTTCATGTGCTTTCAAGGCGATTCGAATCTACCTCCTGAAATCTGTTTCCTGCAATTCTGCCTTGCTTTCAAAGCCTCTTCGTTGCCTTCCCTTAGTATATTTGTGGACGAGAGGTATCATTTAAAACTCTGCAGGTTTGTGAATTGCAGTGCCCCTGAGTTCCATTTTTCAACTCGCTTTTTTGGGAGCTGGCCGCAAAAGCGCAGGATTGCTTCAGGCCCTCTTCTGGTTCTGGGGGGCAGGCTGAGCTTGTGCTTAATTCTTCTTCCTGATGGGAAAATAGAGTGACCTGTGCCTGTCCCAACACCTAGAGCTAGTCTCTCATTGGTTCCCCCTCTTCCCCTTCATCCTCAGGACAAATTGCAACCTGTACGGAACAGGAGGTTAAAGGTGCTGATTCTCCAAGGAGGGAGATGGCTAGTAAATCGGCTGGAATGGCGAACCCGAGCAAAGGAGATGAGAAATGAGGTGCGTTTTAGAAACCTTTCCCGATCACACGGTGTACCATCTTCTGGGTTTCTCATGTCTGTTTTCGACGTAGGAAGATGCCCTTGAACCTGGAGATTTGGGACCCATGGGATGGGTACCATGCAGTATTACTTGAAAGGGTCTGCGTTGGCTCACCCAACCTCACCGAACCTCTCAGCCCCAAGAGTGTCCACCCTTATGTCTCAATCAGCTGTGGTTCTAGATATGGTCAATCCAGGTTGCATCACAGCCCCTGAACGAATTTTGTAAGAATTTCTCTCTCTTTCACTGTCTTTGTTTCACGGGTTTTGAAAAGTAATTTATTTTTACATTGGGGTTTAGCTGCTTTTCACGGCTGTGTTTATGCCGCTTTACACCCCCTTGACTCACTTACGGAGAGATATCAATACATTGGTTTGAAGATTTTTACTAGTCAGATATATTCTTGTGCGGTGAATAGGGGGTGTTGAGTCCAGTTCACTGAAAAAGGAATAGGTCTTGTCTCTTACATATTGGGTTTATGGAACGGTATCGGAGCTAATTTGAAACCCTTGTTTTATGCATCACCCCACCTCACCTTTCCCTTTCAGCAGCCATAGTGTGTTTTCTAAACGTGTGACTCTGTTCTGTTTTGTAATTCAGTTCAAGTGTAGCGGTTTTTACATTCCCTCTCTAAGTGATATCTTATGATAAGTGTCTTTTTCTGTGTGACTTATTTCACTTAGAATCGTCGTACCTAAATCCACTCATCGTGCTGCTACTAGCCTTATGACGTGGATTTCATGGCTGAGTGATATTCCATTGTACATGAGGACCACAACTTCTTTATCCATTTTTCTCTTTCCTAGGATATTTAAGGTGTAATGAAGTGGGGGTTCTTGTCAACAGAGCAGCCCTAAACTTTGGGGTGGCTGTGTCTTGCTGATTTTTAGTTTTCCCAATTTATACGCCCATGAGTGGAAGTGCCCTATGCTCTCCAAGCTGTGTTTTTTAGATGTTTCAGAACACACCGTACACTTCTCCAGAGTGGCTGTTGGCAATTTACATCCCACCCATCAGCGTAGCAAGGCTCCCATTTCTCCATGGCCGGTCCTGCATTTCTGGTTTGGACACTTTTTTCCGCATGGCCCTTTTGCCCGCTGGGAAGCGAGACTTCTTTGGAGCACTGATTGGCCTTTCCAGGTTGCTTGGTTGGCCAAAAAGGGCGTATGCGTTTTTTCCTGAATATATTCAGGAAAAAACGCATACGCCCTTTTTGGCCAAGGGCATCATTGTCCACGTTCTGCCGCTTTTCATGTGCTTTCAAGGCGATTCGAATCTACCTCCTGAAATCTGTTTCCTGCAATTCTGCCTTGCTTTCAAAGCCTCTTCGTTGCCTTCCCTTAGTATATTTGTGGACGAGAGGTATCATTTAAAACTCTGCAGGTTTGTGAATTGCAGGGCCCCTGAGCTCCATTTTTCAACTCGCTTTTTTGGGAGCTGGCCGCAAAAGCGCAGGATTGCTTCAGGCCCTCTTCTGGTTCTGGGGGGCAGGCTGAGCTTGTGCTTAATTCTTCTTCCTGATGGGAAAATAGAGTGACCTGTGCCTGTCCCAACACCTAGAGCTAGTCTCTCATTGGTTCCCCCTCTTCCCCTTCATCCTCAGGACAAATTGCAACCTGTACGGAACAGGAGGTTAAAGGTGCTGATTCTCCAAGGAGGGAGATGGCTAGTAAATCGGCTGGAATGGCGAACCCGAGCAAAGGAGATGAGAAATGAGGTGCGTTTTAGAAACCTTTCCCGATCACACGGTGTACCATCTTCTGGGTTTCTCATGCCTGTTTTCGACATAGGAAGATGCCCTTGAACCTGGAGATTTGGGACCCATGGGATGGGTACCATGCAGTATTACTTGAAAGGGTCTGCGTTGGCTCACCCAACCTCACCGAACCTCTCAGCCCCAAGAGTGTCCACCCTTATGTCTCAATCAGCTGTGGGTCTAGATATGGTCAATCCAGGTTGCATCACAGCCCCTGAACGAATTTTGTAAGAATTTCTCTCTCTTTCACTGTCTTTGTTTCACGGGTTTTGAAAAGTAATTTATTTTTATAATGGGGTTTAGCTGCTTTTCACGGCTGTGTTTATGCCGCTTTACACCCCCTTGACTCACTTACGGAGAGATATCAATACATAGGTTTGAAGATTCTTACTAGTCAGATATATTCTTGTGCGGTGAATAGGGGGTATTGAGTCCAGTTCACTGAAAAAGGAATAGGTCTTGTCTCTTACATATTGGGTTTATGGAACGGTATCGGAGCTAATTTGAAACCCTTGTTTTATGCATCACCCCACCTCACCTTTCCCGTTCAGCAGCCATAGTGTGTTTTCTAAACGTGTGACTCTGTTCTGTTTTGTAATTCAGTTCAAGTGTAGCGGTTTTTACATTCCCTCTCTAAGTGATATCTTATGATAAGTGTCTTTTTCTGTGTGACTTATTTCACTTAGAATCGTCGTACCTAAATCCACTCATCGTGCTGCTACTAGCCTTATGACGTTGATTTCATGGCTGAGTGATATTCCATTGTACATGAGGACCACAACTTCTTTATCCATTTTTCTCTTTCCTAGGATATTTAAGGTGTAATGAAGTGGGGGTTCTTGTCAACAGAGCAGCCCTAAACTTTGGGGTGCCTGTGTCTTGCTGATTTTTAGTTTTCCCAATTTATACGCCCATGAGTGGAAGTGCCCTATGCTCTCCAAGCTGTGTTTTTTAGATGTTTCAGAACACACCGTACACTTCTCCAGAGTGGCTGTTGGCAATTTACATCCCACCCATCAGCGTAGCAAGGCTCCCATTTCTCCATGGC
>NW_026645629.1:7500-10000 GCF_949987535.1 Balaenoptera acutorostrata
GCCGCGGTCGACCAGCACACCACCCCCGACGGCTCCCCTCACCCGCGCCGTGCGCGGGGGCGAGGGGCGGGGAGAGGAACGCGCGGAGGGGCGACGGGACGGGAGCACGAGCCGGCGGCCACGGGACGGACGGACGCGCGGGGCGGAGAGCGGGCGGGGCCGGGAAACGCACCGACACCCGAGCGCGGCCCAGAGGCGGCGTCGTCACGGAGGAGAGAGGACGGGAGACGGGGGACGGGAGAGGAGAGAGGAGAGAGGAGAGAGGAGAGGGGGACAGGAGAGGAGAGCGGCGGACGGCGTGGAAGGCACGGGGGTGTGGTGGAGAAAACCCGGCGGTCGCCCACCGACCGCCGGGCCCTCCTTCACCCCGCGCCTCCTTCCACGCCCGACCGACCGAGCGACTCACTCCCCCCACTCACTCTCTCTCTCTCTCTCACGCGCTCTCTCTCGCGCCGCCAAGGCCCCACCCCGCGTCCTCCACGCAGCCGCGAGACGCCCCCGCCGCGACGAGCGACGGACGCCGTGCGCCCCGGTCCACCAACCCACACACGCCCACCGCGGGCTCGGGAGCGGGCACGGAGCGCGGCGCGGCCGCAGCCCGGGGGAAAGCGCGCGGCGGCAGGCGACGCCGCGGCGTCCCGCGGGTCGCCGCCGGGGCACGCATCCCCGGGGCGCGGCCGCGCACGCACGACTCGGCCTCGGCCCGAGCCGCCCGCCCCGACACGGCGAGGCGAGGCGGCGGGGGCGGGCACGGACCCCGGACGCGCGGCTCGGGGCGCCGTGGAGGAGGCGGGCCGGACGTCCGTCGCCGGGACGCCGCCGCCGCCGGGGGCGGGCGGCGAACGACGGCGGAACGGACGCGGCCCCGCCACGCCACCACCACGGGCCCCGGCCGCGAGGGCGCGGGACCGTCCCCGCCCACCGACACCCCGGGGGTACGCCCAAAGACCGCTTGCGGCGCGAGGGCGCTTCCCGAAGGGGACCGACCGCGGAGGCCAACGGCCAGGGGCCAGGGGCCAGGGGCCTCGTCGCGAGCTCTCTCTCCCTTCTCTTCCCTCTCACGGGCAGCGGGCCCCCCCCCGTGGCCTCAGCGCGAGGCGGGGGGGGGGGCGCCGCGTCTGCACTTAGGGGGACAGAGGGCCCCGGCGGCCCTGCGAGGAAACCCCCAGCCGCGCCACCCCGGGAAGGCGCGCGCGCGAGCGCACACACACGCCACGCACGCACGCACACCCCCGGGGGGCGATTGATCATCAAGCGACGCTCAGACAGGCGTAGCCCCGGGAGGAACCCGGGGCCGCAAGTGCGTTCGAAGTGTCGATGATCAATGTGTCCTGCAATTCACATTAATTCTCGCAGCTAGCTGCGTTCTTCATCGACGCACGAGCCGAGTGATCCACCGCTAAGAGTCGTACGAGTTTGGTTTCTTGGCGTTTCGGCGGGGTCCCCGCCGGTGGCACGGCACAGCCCCCCGGAGGGGTTGCCTCTGGCCGGCCAAGTCAGACAGACGGAAAACAGCAGACCGGAGGGGCCGGGAGGTTTCACGACGGGGCACCCGGCACCGACCCGCAGGCGGGGCGGGCTCGGACACCCCACAGGCGCCCGGGGGGTTCCCACCTCACCCCCCCCACCCCGCGAGGGACGCGGGGCGCGCACTCACGCGGCACACGGGCCCAGCCCGCACCACGGCCGCCGGGTAGCCCCCTCCCGACGGCCGCGGCAGAGAGGACCAGTGGCGCGCGGCACGGTGCCCCGGCCCCGTGGGGGTGGGGGTGGGAAAGCGGAGTCTGGGGGAGAAGGGAGGGGGGCCTCCCAACTCCCCGCGGGCCCGACCGCCCCGACCCCAAGGCGGACGGGCGACCCCCCATGGGTCTTTAAACCTCCGCGCCGGGACGCGCTAGGTACCTGGAGAGGGGGAGGCGGGCGAGGCGGGTGGGGGGGACGGAGCGCCCCACGCTCGCCGCCGCCGCCCCGACAACCGACCGACACGCTCTCCGCCCGCGGCCGGCCGCAGCACGCGGGGCCTCGGCGCTACCGGCCCGTGACGCGGGGCCCCGGCCGGGCGCCGGGCCGACCGCCACACGAGACAACCACGGCCACCGCCCGACGAGGCCCCCACCGTGTCCCCGAAGCCGGGCGGAGACCTCCCGCTCGCGCCCGGGTGCGGCCCTCTTTTCTCCTAAACCCCAAACACCGCCCCCCCCACCCGTGGCCCTTGCCCCGCACCCACGTCCCGGGCCCCCTTCTCGCCACCGAGGGCGGTAAGGGAGGCTCCGACGGGAAGCGGGGGAACGAGCGGGCAGGGGGCACACGGGGGGCGGGGAGGGCGGGAAAGAGAGCGGGAGAGCCGGACGGACGACGGAGGAGAGGCCCCGGGCTCGGAGGACAGGCCGAGGCGAACGGCGAGGGGGCGGAGGGCCCGGAGCGGAGGACCGACGACCGGGAAGGAACCGGTCCAGGGCCGGCGGCGGGAAGGCGACGGGGCGGGCGAGCGGCCCCACGG
>NW_026645629.1:15000-17500 GCF_949987535.1 Balaenoptera acutorostrata
GAGGCGAAGCGAGAGTGTCTGCTGTGTCCGAGGACCACGGACCCGCCCGCGCCGTGAGGCAGGGGGCGGGAGACCGAGGGTCAGGGCCGGAGACCACCACCCCTGCCTTCCACACACCCCTCGACAGGCCAGGAGGGCATGAAAAGAGAGGCGAGGGGCCCGCGGACAGAACGAGAAGAGCGGTCCCGTTCGCCAGGAACGTCCGTCCCTCGTCTGGCGCGACTTAGGTCCGGCCCAGGAGAGCGCAACATCACCACATCGATCAGTCAATCCAGCGAGCCAGGGGCCAGAAAGCCCCGAAGGGGAGGGGCACGGTGAGGACCATCATCCGAGGAGCCTGCTTCAGCCTCACCGGCAGCCCCCCCTCCCACCACCTCCTTTTCTTTCTCTCAGGCAACAGTGGCCGACGACCCCGCGAGGAGAACGCCTGACACGTGGCACGGAGCCTGCGGGGTGGGGTCGTCTCAGCCACCACCGGGTGCCTGCGGCGGGGGGGTGGGAGTCACACGGGGTAGAAGACCCACGCGCCACCTCGCCCCGCCGCCCTCAGGTGAGCCAGAGACCGGAGGCGGCGCCGCGGGCCGGGTCAGCCAGGCGCACACACGAGAGCCGGCGCGCAGGCCCAGGCGGGCGGCTCAAGCAGCAAGGGCCGGTTCGGGTGCCAGGCGGCAGTCCCAAGCCCAGAGCCCTGCATGCGTCCGGAGTCCCAAAGTCCTCAGCGACAGACGCCAGGGAAGACCGTGTCAGCACCTACCTGGTGGCAAAAAAGGCCCATTTCGGGCGAAAAAAATCACGACGCCCGGCAGCGGGGCCCATCCACGAATCGCAGGGGGGGTCCCCAGGACCTCGGTCCCGCCACCTGTCCCCAACACTTCCCCATCCACACCAGTCCCGGAGCTCTCGGGGCCATCTGGTCGACTCGAGGAGCGTGCTGGCAAAGTGGGGGCGGGGCGGGAGGGGCGGGAAAACGTGGGAGAGGCAGCGAGCGGGCCGGGGTCGCCCTCCCCGGTTCGCCCGCGCGGGCAGGTACCGGTCCCTCCGAGTCTCCGGGCGAGGACTTGGTTAGAGACAAAGAAATATCCCACTCGGCCGCCTCCGACGAGCGGGCCCCACGAGGGACCGCGCCCGGGCCCAGGCCGCCCTATCCGGGCCACCCAGTACGGCTCGGGCCGGTCCCCAGCCCCCGGCCGGAACTCGCGGTGGAGGAGGGGGCGGGGCAGGGTGAGAAAAAGTCGCGTCCGCCGACCGGGACCCACGTGGGCACGCTGAAGGGCCGGGTGCGCCCTCCCCGGCCACCCGCGCGAGCAGGGCCCGGTCCGTCCACGTCCCCGGACCCAGGGGGACTTGAAAACATTTTCCCAGGGAGGCGCCTCCCAGGCGACCAGAGCCCACGAGGGACCGCACCCGTGTTGGCCCGTGCCGGTCTCTCCGGGTCACCCCTCGCGGCCCAGGCCGGTCCGGTCCCCACCTCTGGAGTCCGACTCGGAAAAACATCGGTCAGAATGAATCCGACCACCGGGACCCACGCGCGCCCGCCACCGAGCCCGTCGCGCCCTCCACCGGCCTAAACGCACGGGCCCGGGCCGGTCCCCACCTCCGGAGCGGGGCGCTGTGGGGACCCGGGGAGGGAGGGGGTGGGGAGGGGGGTCGGGGAACGAACGCTCCAAAGGGTGAGCCAGGAGAAGCCCCGACCGCCCATCCACAGGCGCTCCGGAGGGCGCGAAAGACCCTCTCCCTTCCCTTCCCACCGCGGCGGCCCGGCCCAGGTGGCGTCGGATGGCCGGGTCGGTCCCCGCGGCCGGAGGGGCGCGGGCGGATGCTGGTCGACCAGGCCAGGCGGCCCCTCAAGCCGGCTCGAGAGCGCGGCGACGGTCACACCCTCACAGACCTGCACGCCCAATCTCAAGCGACAGCAGGAGGCGCCCACGCCTGGGCGCCACCGGGACAGTCGCCACCAGCGTCGCCTGGCTCCCGGAACTCTGCCTCGGGCCCGGCGGCCGAGTCACAGCCCTCACGAAGGTCGCCGCCGAAGCTCCAGAGACAAGGGACAATATAAAAGCGGCCGCCAGGTGGCTCCCGACAACCGGCTCCGACGTCCCCGGGCCGGATCCCGGTCGCCGGCCGGCCACCGAGGACGCTGCAGCGCCGCCGGGCCGCCCAAACGCCCGAGCTCAGCCCGGGGCGAGGCGGCGGGCGTCTGGCGCGGCCCCGAGGCGTCCGTCTCGGAGCTAGCTCCCGGGTCGGCACGACACGGCGCGACCCCGGCAGCAGACGGGGTGGGGGGGAGGGGGGGGGAAGCCGGGAAGATGTCGCCGGGAGGCTGCCTCGGAGGAGAAGCGCTCCCCACGCGATTCCTGGGCGGGGGGAAATCCCACGGAGACACCGGCGGTGCCCGGGGAGGCTGGCACGGGCTGCCCAGAGGGGCACGAGCAAGATCCCCGGCTGCCCGGACGGAGGGAGGGAGGGAGGGAGGGAGGGAGGGAGGGAGGGAGGAAGGGAA
>NW_026645629.1:22500-32500 GCF_949987535.1 Balaenoptera acutorostrata
CCAGGGTCTCTGTTTTTAATTTAAGGTCCTCTGAAACGTCAGTAAGTGTTCGTGAACATACTCATGTGTACTTTATTCCTCCATCCAATCGTCAGTCATCTGGCAGAAGGAGAGCCTCATCACCGGCAAACAACATTCCGACCCTTAATGAGAAAATACTTTTCTGGTGCTTTCGCCAAAAAATGCAAAGCCCCTTATTTAAGCCAATGACATTAAAAAGAAATCCTTAGTACCTAGGAACAGAACAAAGTGAAAGAAACACAATGCACAGACTTGGGGGAAGAAAGAAAGAAAGAAAGAGAGAGAGAGAGAGAAGAGAAGAGAAGAGAAGAGAAGAGAAGAGAAGAGAAGAGAAGAAAGAAAGAAAGAAAGAAAGAGAAAATCTCTCAACCTAAAAGTTTTTGTAACAAACGGACAATCTGTGATTTGGTAGGTAAAATATATTTTTGGAACGTAAAGTTCTTTGAGACAAGAATGGAGAAGAAAACAAGAAACAGACAATCAGAATTCAGAACGCTTAGAAACCTGAATCGGTCATGAACAGGAACTAGGAAGCCACGGTGAACGGGGTCCGTGACACCAGTGTTTCTGGACCGGCAAATGGATGATTCCATTCCATCATGTCTAGAAGCATACATTTTCACACAGCGTCACTTTTTCAAAATTTCTTTCCCCCAAAGTGATGCCAGAGGTGTGGAGTCATACATCGAAACATCTTTAGTTTTACAGTTAGTTTTAGTTTTACAGTTCCTTCTGTAATAAGGAGACAGGAGTAGGTCCACTGAGACTTGTTGAGCCAAGAACGTTTCCATAGGTTATCTTTGGAAACGATCTAGACGTTCCACGAATTCCCCATCATTCCACTTATGCCAACTCTAAAGTTTCTAAAGTGACCCCAAAGGTCTGGGAGAAACTGTTTTTAAGTAGACCTACATACCACAACACATAACCTTTCTTAAGGAGTTCCTCCACCTAGAGCTATCGAAATCACTTGTTCTAAATCCCATGACGATGAGATGACCCGTGAACATCTCCTGAGACTTTAGACGACGTCAGCCATCACCCCCCAAGTTCTTTTTCTTGCTGACGAATTCGGTTCACTCCCGTGAACTTATTGGATTTGGGGTCGACGTAGATAGAAGAAAAGGTTGACCTCGAATGCTGATCACGCTAAAGACCTGCCTAGTTTCATAAAACCCATCCCTTGACCTTGGCTATATCTCGGCTGAAGGGTTCATCCTAGATCACGTGAACTTGCACAAACCTTCGGGCGGGTCCCTTTCCAGTGGACTGAATTCGGGAGTGCTTCCTTCTAAGCCAGTTCAAGAGAGCTCTTTCACAAGTTAACTGTGGCACTCGGATCCGTACGTAGACACAGGCCAGCTCTAGGAGGGAGCTACAGACATACCCGTTACCGGGCCCTTTCCAGATTCTTGCACAGCAGTACCAATTAAAAGACATAGCTTGTACACAAGGGAGAAGGCGGTGTGCGGGGTGGGGGTGGGGGGTGGCGGGTGGGGATGTGGCGGGGGGGGTGGGGGGGGGGGTGGCGAGAGACAGCTCCCCGAGTCGCTTTGATCACGGAAGGGAGAGTCTGTCTCGGGATCACTGATCATTTCCAGAAATCCTCCAAATTCTTGGATCAGCAGCAGCTGGTTCCACGGTGGCTACCTATGGGGAATAGCAAGCGCTTCCACGAGGCGAAAGAAGCGCACGAGGATTTTCTGCAAGAAAGCACAGAGACAGATAAGGGTTAAATGTATAGTTGAGCTTCCTGTCTCGTGACAACTAGGTACAGTCGTGGGTGTCAACAGAGGTAACGTTAATCTTTTACTCCCGCGAGCCTCTTTTGTGTGTGTGGGGGGGGGGGGTGTGGGGTGTGTGTGCGTGTGCGCGCGCGCGCGCGCGCGTGTGTGTGTGTGTGTGTGTGGAAGGTCCGGGTTATTGCTCAACGCCCCTCATGTCATATCCCCTTGCGATGAGGTCACCCGGAGTCAGGAGTGTGCGTATCTCCGTGATGCATCTGAAAGGCACGTGCCAAGTCAACCCAGGGGAATAGTCAACTGCACCTCAAACAGTGTCTGAGCTTGCGATAGACACACCTGTCTTTCTCCAGTTTTGTCATCTCGACCGTCACCTTTGGACATTGTGGGGATGGCGCAGGCCGAGCCAGAATATCCACCATGTCTTTAAATATCAGTGAGTCTCAAGGGTGTGTGCAACCTTCACCCAGGAAGAGTGCGCCCTGATGAGCAAATTCCAGGGGACGCTGTCTAGAGCTGTGCTGCTGGAGGACCTCAGTTATCTGGGGTCCATGGGTGAGTCTGTCCACAGCCATTTATCTGATAAAAGATTACCCAGAGGAGCTTTGCGTATTCTGCCCCCCCCCCCCCCCCGCCCACCACGCCGATGCCTATACACTTACAGAGCATCCACATCTGCCTGAAGGGGATGTGCTTCTTTCTTTCTTTCTTTTTAATTTTTTTTTTTTCAGGATCCCACCAGGATGGACAATTTCTGGCCACAATCACACGTCTTCCTTTCTGCTCCATATCTAACACTCAGAACAGTGCAGGACACTCACCTCATGGCACGCCTGCATCCAGTGGATGGATCAACGTGATAGGTAGTTCCTAACCAGCTCCTCTGCTCTTGAAACCGTGGCAGAGTTTGGCACAACAGTCGTCATCATAGCAGACATTTTCCCTTTAAAAGAGAGTTCATGGGGATGGGGGGTGGGGTGGGGGGTGGTTGGCCTTCCGAGGGAGCTGATGTTATTGAATATGTTTTTTTGAAAATAATGTTCGATCCACTATGGAACAATGGATTCACCCTCGTTAGAAAAACAAAGGATTTCACAGTCTGTTTCTGGTCTGGGACCTGAGCTTCAGCAGACAGTTCCTGAATACCTGAGCCCAAAGTCAGCGTCCCTCCTGCTCTGGGGAAGGGCTGGGAGTACTTCCCCGTGCTCAGGACGCCCTTCCCCGTGCTGCTCTTTAACGTTCGTTCGCCTCGCTCCTCCTCCTGACGTGAACCTGAAGACCACACGCAGGTTCCAACGCAGGGCTCCAAATCCAGGTCCATGTTTCCCACGAAACAAGTTATCGGCTGCACCAATCAGATGTGCTTTCACAGCTGGAGCAGGAGGAGAGATGAGGAGGATGCAAGAGGATTTCCCAGAGTCCTGAATCCAGGTGGGCTCCAGGCTCATTCGAGTCGGTGTGGAGAGAAGCCTGGCCACTAGGGGAGAAGGGCAGGTAATGACCACCGCAGACTCCCCTGAGAAAGTAGTTTTCCTGACACATCTTGTAAGACATTACCCAGTGCACTCGTCCTTATAAACACCAGAGAAGTCACACACACACAGCAGAAACCCTGTGTCTGAGATCAGTGAGGTAGAGCCTTCAGCCAGAAATTACCCTCTTTAAGCCGAGGAAAATCATGTGGGGAGAAAGCCTAAGCCTGGAACCACGGTGGAAGAACCTTCCGTTGGCGCTCCAGCCTCAACACACACAGACAGCTCAGAGTGGAATGCATCCCGGACGCGGTAGGGAAGGCAGCACAAGCTTTACTAGGAGGACAGCCGGCCGTCGTCTTGGGCCAGACCACATAATCACCGCTGTAGAAGAAATCCGATGCAATGCATGGGAGAATCCCATTCGCCATGGAGCCAGCACTTGTAGGACATGAGAGGATTCACACTGAATAAAATAGTCTCAGCATGGTGAAGGAAGGACATTCTTCAGTGGTCCCTTATCCCTTGGTGTCCTCACACCAAGGAGGTGCCAATTCTAACGTCACAATGGCAAATTCCTCACCTAGTTCACCTCAAGAAATGAATGCTGGGAATGTACTGACTCTATAAAGAATGTGTGAGCCCCACGATTGAGACAAGGTTCAGACGTTTGGAGATTGTCTATTACTACAAATCTACAGCATAAATAGGTAGATGGCGAAGTATTTTGAGAATGCAAAGTTTGGTACCAAGAAAGAAAGCAACCCCACTTCAGTGGATCAGTACTTGGACATAGGTAAGCACTACCGAATGGGTGTGTGTCTTTCAAAACCAGGAAATGTTGCCCTGAGTCAGAATGGGTCAATTTTCCTTTCATACACTCGCTGTCGATCAGTGAGGGACTTTCTATTTTTATGAAGTTGTAAACATAATTACAAACCCTAGGGTCCATCAGGAACTAAGTTTCAATGGTCAGTAAAAAAGTAGAACACAAGTGATGGGGGTTACCTGTTACATTCCTGTTCAAATAGGTATGCACGCACATGTCAAGGATGAGTGGCCACAAGAATAAACACAACAAAGTTGAAACCTGTGCATGTGCGTGTGTGCGTGTGTGTGTGTGACTCACAGGTGGATGTTTTCCATAGCCGTGCACTATGGCACTGCAGGATCTGTGGTTGCTGAGTCCCCGGAGGTGGAAGCGCAGATACAGGGCCCTGACTGTGAAGTTATCCATGGATTTTCACAGTGCGTGGGCTCGGCACCCGTAACCCTCCATGCTGGTTGTTCAACGGTCAACTCTAGTTTATAGATCAGAGAGGATAACATCATGTGTTCACTATTAATAACTTTTCCAAATAATCTTTATCTTTTTAAAAGGAAGACATCATTTAATCCATTTCACAAGCTGATATTGGGAACCTACTGCCCCAGCACGTGAATTATCCCTACAGAACACAAGATCCCCGAGAAGGAAGAGCCCTGAGCACTGAGACGCCATGAAGGTAGGCTTTTAGATGATATTCTCTGCTTCTCCAGCTTGAGGTAAAACATGGGATGACTGGGTCTACCTATCCCATTCTGGCTTGTCAAATGGGAGCCCCCATGGCACGTATCACCAGAAGTCGGTCCATGATAACTCCAACTATAGGAATTCTTGGCAGTTTTATGTTCAGGATCATTTCTTTTCCTGACATCGATTGAAAACTCCTTGGGCCCTGTTAGCAGTTACAGATTCAATGAGTCCAGTACTTCCTAGGTTTTGTCACGTATTTAGGAGGGGAATCACCATCAAGTTGCTGAAATGAGGACTAAGTGTCTTTCAGACATGGAGATGGAAATAAATGGTGCTCTGCGGGGTGTGCGATGACGGGCACCCAGGATTCCTTCACCCAGCCCTCCCTTTGCTCCCTCACCGCTTCCTGGAAAATTGGTGTGCGCGCGTGCGCGCGCGCGCACACACACACACACACACACACACACACACACACACACACACACAGAGCTCTGGGGGCGCTATTTGCTGTCCATGATTTCACGTGCCTTTTGGGCACGGCTGGTAGAGATGGACATGAAGCAGCAGGACAGCAAGCTGGCATATCGGTCGGCCTAGAGAAGTTTCCCAAGTGAAATATCAGAACCAGGGCAGGGGGGCGCAGAGAGAGGCGGGGAGGGGAGGCCCAGGTGACCTGGGAGAGAAGTTGGGGGGGACCGCTGACCGACCTCGGTTCAGGTTCCCCATCCCCCTCCGGCTGAGAACCTGCCTTCGCTTCCTGCCCTCAGGTGTGTGAGAGGAGCATGTTTCTTTCCAACAAATACCAACACATCAATTCAGTCTGTTTGTGTGTTTGTTCTTGCTTGTTCGTTTTCTGGACGAGGCCAAAGAACCCTTCCAGTGGAGGTGTGTGTACAAAGGAGGATCTGACAGGATGGGAGGGTGCGGGTCAGTCCATGTGCCAAGAAATCCAGAGAATCTGTCGTAGCTGAGACTCGGGCCTTTTGCAGAAATAGGCCAAGAGAGTTCAGATTTGATCATTCACTGCCAAATAGTCATCACAGCAGTTTCCTGGAAGGGATTGTGTTGCAGGAGCCAGCGTGGCCCTCAGCCCTCAGGCCTCAGCCCGGCGGGCGGGCAGGCAGGCAGGCAGGCAGCGGCTATTGTCTGTTGTTCCCGCCCCCACCCCCACCCCCACCCCCGTTCCTTCTCCAGCGCTCCTTCCTAAGTCCCCTGGACTGACCTTTGCCAGGAGCGGGGGAGGGGAGGTCCGGACGATTCATTCGGCAGGGCCTCGTTCAATCGCTCCATTCAAATGCAGAAAGCTCTCCGGTCAAGTCGGAGCGTTTGACTTTGCCTCGAGCTTCTCTTTAACGAATGGCTTTTTCTTTTTTCTTTCCCCAATTTCCCCCACCCTTAGGCTGCCCCCTCCAAACTGCAGGGAGGGAAGGAGGGAGAGAGGAAAGGATGGGAGGAGGATGTGTGAGAAACAGGCCTTTTTTCCGGGCAAAAGGAGTCCCCTCCTTTTCCTAACCCAGGAAACCCCACTACACCATTTGAGAATCATGGACACGCGTGAAAGCAGACGTCTTCACTTGAGATCTTCCTCCGCAGGAGGACAGAAAGGAGGGCCAGTGTGTCCCTCTTGTGCTGGCCGGTTCTTAAGTCACTTGAATTCAAAATAATCAATAGAGCATGGAGGCACATTTTGGGGCGGCCTACTCTGGAGCCCAACAGTTCCCTCCTCTGAAAGTTCCTTGGAACATATTAAAGCTGAGCTGGTGACTCGTGTGTGTGTGTGTGTGTGTGTGTGTGTGTGTGTGTGTGTGTGTGTGTGTGTGTGTGTGTGTCTGAGTCAAGGAGATTTCTAGATGTCAGGGTCGAAGCAACTTTAGAAGTTTGAAATAACTCTGATGATGTCGTCGGGTGTTTGGTTCAAATTTCGGAGTGGCTCTCACAGAAACAGGAACGAGGACTTTTTCCATAGGAGCCGTTGTGGCCGTTTCTCTAAGGTTTCCGTCAAGTTCTCTAGCTTCCGTTTGCAGGGCTTCAGGCAAAGGGCCGTTTTAGTTCTCAGTGATGCCAAGTCAAAAGGGTGGGAGAAAATGGCAAACGTTCATGGAGAGAGTCGTAGCCAGATATTGGAGGGAACTCAAAAAACTTCGGATGCAGTCCAGTTTTCAGGTTAAGAACAACACCCTAAGGGAAGTGAGTAGCACCAGAATTTCATATCCACAAGTGTGCATCCCCGTTTTATGGAAACATAATTTTGGCCTCCAAGTAACATATGCAAATAACTCTATTGCCAGGGAAATAAGAAGCCTCACTGAGAGTTTCTGAATTAAGGAAAGTAGGGAGAAAAAGATCAGTGATTCTATCCTGCTGACAGAGGTATAAGTTACCAAATGGACGTCCCCCTTTAAAAATAAAAGAAGAAAATTGGGTTTTGTTTGTTTGTTTTTGTTTTTCCTTGTATCTGGAAAACAAAAGATTTAACAATCAGTCCTAATCTCTCCCTCTCTCCCTCTCTCCCTCTCTCTCTCTCTCTCTCTCTCTGTTTCCCTCTCTCTCTCTCTCTCTCTCTCTCTCTCTTTATATATATATCAAAATACTTTATATAGATATTCTTTTCCAGATTCTTTTCTCTCATACGTTATTACAAAGTAGTAGTGAGTAGAGTTTCCTGTGCTATATAGTAGGAGGTGTTTGTTGATTACCTATTTGATGTACAGTAATGTGTATATGTTCATCTCAACCTCCTAAGTTATCTATCCCCCGCTTCCCCAAGCAGTCCTGTTTTACACAAGTAGTCATACACATTGTCATCCTATTCATCAGTTCATTCAACTCCATGTAAGTCATTCTTGTTCTTCTTGGAGTCCAGTTTTTCCGTCGGTTCTGCCGACCTTGCCTGATGATTGAGGGTGACTGGACGAGTGACGGTTCCAAAAAGTTTACAAGAGCTTTTGTGAAGGATTGTAGGATTTGCCCAGAGAAGCGGGTGCCTTGATCTGATCACACGGGAGGCTGTGGAAGGTAGACCCCAAGTGGCAAACACATTTTGTTTTTTTAACAGTCTCTGTGCCACGGTGAGGACATCAGGCTTGCAGCGAGGGAAGACTTCAACCCACACGGAAAACATACAAGGATGTTTGGATGACCCCTACTAAGTGGCAGTGGAATGAAGTCCAGTGGCTGGGGTTCAGAGGGTCCAGAGAGAGGAGGTTTTCTTTCCATAGAGAAAAATGATTTTTCCCCCCCAGGGTTACAAGCATGACAGGCCAGACGTTGCCGGTAGACTGTAGAAGTCTTCCTGCCAATGTCTATTTACAATTGGAGTCATCTTGGAGGCACCATGGGCGGGTGAAGGAATGCAAGGTGTGGGGGAGGGGGGAGGTTGGCCAGGGAGCAACCGACTGGGCCACCGTCTCCCGTCTGCCATAGCCCCGACCGGCTGTTGAAAGGACAGGATGGACTTGATCCACGTGTGCCCCGCCACCCCCACCATCTTTCCACAGGCTGTTGTTACTGCCTTGGCGTGAAAGTCGGTTAGAACATCTCCCTGATACTGGGTTCAGCCCCTTTCGTGTGAGCCTCCATTTTGACGATGACAGACAACACTTTATGCCAGGGCAGAGAAGACTTCCAGGAAGAAAGATCCCATCATTTCTGGAACAGTTAGAACACATCGGTGTACAGACACAAGCCAAAGAAGACTTCACGTTGTTCCTTCCTCTTTGACAACACTTTCCCGTGTCATCGAACCTCTCCAAGAAACTTACTCAGTTTCATCTCTCTCATTTCTCAGGAGAGAGAACACATTTTTGAGCTATTTTGAGGGCCCTCACCTCCTGGATCCTATCTCAAAGTGCGTTCGAAGTCCAAAGGACTTCATCTGTCCTTTAATTTTTGGGCAAATGTGTCCAAAATATCCAAAAGATTGTAAAGCACTTAATGTGATAGGTCACTGTGAAACAGTGCTTCGTTAGCCATGTCACCAACATCCCAAGGAAAGACTTGCTAGGCAGAGAGAGAAGCTTCTTCTTCAGTTCTGAGCCAAACCTGGTTCTTTGAATATCGAGAGGACTAAGTTGATGTGAGTCCGCCAAGACCTGATAAAGGCAACCTAGAAAATAAGTGATGACTTTTGACAAAGACATAAGCTTTTCTTTCTTTCTTTCTTTCTTTCTTTCTTTCTTTCTTTCTTTCTTTCTTTCTTTCTTTCTTTTTCTCTCTCTCTCTCTCTCCTCTCTCTCTCTCTCTCTCTCTCTCTTTCTCTCTCTCTCTCTCTCCCCTCTCTCTCTCTCTTTCTCTCTCTCTCTCTCTCCCCTCTCTCTCTCTCTTTCTTTCTTTCTCTCTCTCCTTAAAGATAAAGGAAAAAACCTTTCCTAATCTAATCTAATCTCTCATGATGGGCAGAGCAGACCGATAGAAGAAAAACCCAAACCTGGTCCTTTTAACAGAGAGAGACAACTAAATTCTAAGTTTGCACTGGTTTCATGTTGATACAAAAACTCATTTCTGTCTTTGAATCCACCCTCATCTTTTCCAGTCCTGACCACGGATCCAATTCCTTTCCAAAGACACTTTTCTTCACACACCTTTTCCAATTGTCTGTGCCCATTTTTAGCTTGTCCCTTGTTTTCTTTCTTTTCCATTGAGAAATGACTACCTTTAGGACAAAAATCTCTTTCTCCTTCCCCCAAACCTTATCTCCATACACCTTCTACTTTGCCTCCGCCCCCCCCCCCCCCAAAAAAGTCCTCTTCCTACCGTGACGATGGCGACATCAGGTAGCTTGGACCACACACGTTCCTTCTTTAGAATGCCTCGTCCTTGGACACTGTCTTTTTTTTTTTTTTCCCTCTTCAGTGAAAGTAAGGAAGCCAACCACAGTGAACAGTGTGAACATGGAATACTTTGTAGAAGTCTAGGCTCCTACCTAGTACAGTCTTTCCCTAAAGCACAAGATCTGTCTAGGCATGGAACCAAACATGCTCAGTCTCTCCTCCGTAAAAGGTCCAAAGCAGGGAGACCCTTAGACTTGTGGAGCCATGAACATTTCACTATTTTATCTTATGTGGAGATGATGTAGACACTCGCTGAGGTTTCACCCTGTCAGGGCACTTAGCCAACCGCTAAGCCTAGAGATGACCAGAGATGTTGGAAAGTCTTGAAGTCGGCCTGTGGAAAACAATCATTGGGGGAAAAGTTCCCCTTAAACATTCTTATCTCGTCAACATCTATGCCCTCTGTTATGAGCAATCCTA
>NW_026645629.1:42500-45000 GCF_949987535.1 Balaenoptera acutorostrata
CGCGGGGCGGGGATTCGGCGCTGGGCTCTTCCCTGTTCACTCGCCGTTACTGGGGGAATCCTGGTTAGTTTCTTTTCCTCCGCTGACTAATATGCTTAAATTCAGCGGGTCGCCACGTCTGATCTGAGGTCGCGTCTCGGAGGGCGCGCACACGCGCGCGCGAGGGCGCCCGCGATGCAGGCGGGAAGCAGAGCGAGCGAGAGAGAGACCCCGCGGCCGAGCCGCGGTCGACCAGCACACCACCCCCGACGGCTCCCCTCACCCGCGCCGTGCGCGGGGGCGAGGGGCGGGGAGAGGAACGCGCGGAGGGGCGACGGGACGGGAGCACGAGCCGGCGGCCACGGGACGGACGGACGCGCGGGGCGGAGAGCGGGCGGGGCCGGGAAACGCACCGACACCCGAGCGCGGCCCAGAGGCGGCGTCGTCACGGAGGAGAGAGGACGGGAGACGGGGGACGGGAGAGGAGAGAGGAGAGAGGAGAGAGGAGAGGGGGACAGGAGAGGAGAGCGGCGGACGGCGTGGAAGGCACGGGGGTGTGGTGGAGAAAACCCGGCGGTCGCCCACCGACCGCCGGGCCCTCCTTCACCCCGCGCCTCCTTCCACGCCCGACCGACCGAGCGACTCACTCCCCCCACTCACTCTCTCTCTCTCTCTCACGCGCTCTCTCTCGCGCCGCCAAGGCCCCACCCCGCGTCCTCCACGCAGCCGCGAGACGCCCCCGCCGCGACGAGCGACGGACGCCGTGCGCCCCGGTCCACCAACCCACACACGCCCACCGCGGGCTCGGGAGCGGGCACGGAGCGCGGCGCGGCCGCAGCCCGGGGGAAAGCGCGCGGCGGCAGGCGACGCCGCGGCGTCCCGCGGGTCGCCGCCGGGGCACGCATCCCCGGGGCGCGGCCGCGCACGCACGACTCGGCCTCGGCCCGAGCCGCCCGCCCCGACACGGCGAGGCGAGGCGGCGGGGGCGGGCACGGACCCCGGACGCGCGGCTCGGGGCGCCGTGGAGGAGGCGGGCCGGACGTCCGTCGCCGGGACGCCGCCGCCGCCGGGGGCGGGCGGCGAACGACGGCGGAACGGACGCGGCCCCGCCACGCCACCACCACGGGCCCCGGCCGCGAGGGCGCGGGACCGTCCCCGCCCACCGACACCCCGGGGGTACGCCCAAAGACCGCTTGCGGCGCGAGGGCGCTTCCCGAAGGGGACCGACCGCGGAGGCCAACGGCCAGGGGCCAGGGGCCAGGGGCCTCGTCGCGAGCTCTCTCTCCCTTCTCTTCCCTCTCACGGGCAGCGGGCCCCCCCCCGTGGCCTCAGCGCGAGGCGGGGGGGGGGGCGCCGCGTCTGCACTTAGGGGGACAGAGGGCCCCGGCGGCCCTGCGAGGAAACCCCCAGCCGCGCCACCCCGGGAAGGCGCGCGCGCGAGCGCACACACACGCCACGCACGCACGCACACCCCCGGGGGGCGATTGATCATCAAGCGACGCTCAGACAGGCGTAGCCCCGGGAGGAACCCGGGGCCGCAAGTGCGTTCGAAGTGTCGATGATCAATGTGTCCTGCAATTCACATTAATTCTCGCAGCTAGCTGCGTTCTTCATCGACGCACGAGCCGAGTGATCCACCGCTAAGAGTCGTACGAGTTTGGTTTCTTGGCGTTTCGGCGGGGTCCCCGCCGGTGGCACGGCACAGCCCCCCGGAGGGGTTGCCTCTGGCCGGCCAAGTCAGACAGACGGAAAACAGCAGACCGGAGGGGCCGGGAGGTTTCACGACGGGGCACCCGGCACCGACCCGCAGGCGGGGCGGGCTCGGACACCCCACAGGCGCCCGGGGGGTTCCCACCTCACCCCCCCCACCCCGCGAGGGACGCGGGGCGCGCACTCACGCGGCACACGGGCCCAGCCCGCACCACGGCCGCCGGGTAGCCCCCTCCCGACGGCCGCGGCAGAGAGGACCAGTGGCGCGCGGCACGGTGCCCCGGCCCCGTGGGGGTGGGGGTGGGAAAGCGGAGTCTGGGGGAGAAGGGAGGGGGGCCTCCCAACTCCCCGCGGGCCCGACCGCCCCGACCCCAAGGCGGACGGGCGACCCCCCATGGGTCTTTAAACCTCCGCGCCGGGACGCGCTAGGTACCTGGAGAGGGGGAGGCGGGCGAGGCGGGTGGGGGGGACGGAGCGCCCCACGCTCGCCGCCGCCGCCCCGACAACCGACCGACACGCTCTCCGCCCGCGGCCGGCCGCAGCACGCGGGGCCTCGGCGCTACCGGCCCGTGACGCGGGGCCCCGGCCGGGCGCCGGGCCGACCGCCACACGAGACAACCACGGCCACCGCCCGACGAGGCCCCCACCGTGTCCCCGAAGCCGGGCGGAGACCTCCCGCTCGCGCCCGGGTGCGGCCCTCTTTTCTCCTAAACCCCAAACACCGCCCCCCCCACCCGTGGCCCTTGCCCCGCACCCACGTCCCGGGCCCCCTTCTCGCCACCGAGGGCGGTAAGGGAGGCTCCGACGGGAA
>NW_026645629.1:50000-52500 GCF_949987535.1 Balaenoptera acutorostrata
GGGGACACACCACCGTGGTGGGGACCCGAGGAGCACGCTGGGAAAAGGGAACGACACCACCGCTCGGCCTCAGGCACCTGAGGGACAACCTGGAGCGCTCCAGGGGCACCACCGACGGCCAAGCAAGGCACGCTCACGCGCCAGCAGGGGCGCGCAGCGCAGCGGCGGGACGGCCCCCCCCACCGACGCGGGGAGGACCGCTCGCGAGGCACACGCCAAGGAGGCGAAGCGAGAGTGTCTGCTGTGTCCGAGGACCACGGACCCGCCCGCGCCGTGAGGCAGGGGGCGGGAGACCGAGGGTCAGGGCCGGAGACCACCACCCCTGCCTTCCACACACCCCTCGACAGGCCAGGAGGGCATGAAAAGAGAGGCGAGGGGCCCGCGGACAGAACGAGAAGAGCGGTCCCGTTCGCCAGGAACGTCCGTCCCTCGTCTGGCGCGACTTAGGTCCGGCCCAGGAGAGCGCAACATCACCACATCGATCAGTCAATCCAGCGAGCCAGGGGCCAGAAAGCCCCGAAGGGGAGGGGCACGGTGAGGACCATCATCCGAGGAGCCTGCTTCAGCCTCACCGGCAGCCCCCCCTCCCACCACCTCCTTTTCTTTCTCTCAGGCAACAGTGGCCGACGACCCCGCGAGGAGAACGCCTGACACGTGGCACGGAGCCTGCGGGGTGGGGTCGTCTCAGCCACCACCGGGTGCCTGCGGCGGGGGGGTGGGAGTCACACGGGGTAGAAGACCCACGCGCCACCTCGCCCCGCCGCCCTCAGGTGAGCCAGAGACCGGAGGCGGCGCCGCGGGCCGGGTCAGCCAGGCGCACACACGAGAGCCGGCGCGCAGGCCCAGGCGGGCGGCTCAAGCAGCAAGGGCCGGTTCGGGTGCCAGGCGGCAGTCCCAAGCCCAGAGCCCTGCATGCGTCCGGAGTCCCAAAGTCCTCAGCGACAGACGCCAGGGAAGACCGTGTCAGCACCTACCTGGTGGCAAAAAAGGCCCATTTCGGGCGAAAAAAATCACGACGCCCGGCAGCGGGGCCCATCCACGAATCGCAGGGGGGGTCCCCAGGACCTCGGTCCCGCCACCTGTCCCCAACACTTCCCCATCCACACCAGTCCCGGAGCTCTCGGGGCCATCTGGTCGACTCGAGGAGCGTGCTGGCAAAGTGGGGGCGGGGCGGGAGGGGCGGGAAAACGTGGGAGAGGCAGCGAGCGGGCCGGGGTCGCCCTCCCCGGTTCGCCCGCGCGGGCAGGTACCGGTCCCTCCGAGTCTCCGGGCGAGGACTTGGTTAGAGACAAAGAAATATCCCACTCGGCCGCCTCCGACGAGCGGGCCCCACGAGGGACCGCGCCCGGGCCCAGGCCGCCCTATCCGGGCCACCCAGTACGGCTCGGGCCGGTCCCCAGCCCCCGGCCGGAACTCGCGGTGGAGGAGGGGGCGGGGCAGGGTGAGAAAAAGTCGCGTCCGCCGACCGGGACCCACGTGGGCACGCTGAAGGGCCGGGTGCGCCCTCCCCGGCCACCCGCGCGAGCAGGGCCCGGTCCGTCCACGTCCCCGGACCCAGGGGGACTTGAAAACATTTTCCCAGGGAGGCGCCTCCCAGGCGACCAGAGCCCACGAGGGACCGCACCCGTGTTGGCCCGTGCCGGTCTCTCCGGGTCACCCCTCGCGGCCCAGGCCGGTCCGGTCCCCACCTCTGGAGTCCGACTCGGAAAAACATCGGTCAGAATGAATCCGACCACCGGGACCCACGCGCGCCCGCCACCGAGCCCGTCGCGCCCTCCACCGGCCTAAACGCACGGGCCCGGGCCGGTCCCCACCTCCGGAGCGGGGCGCTGTGGGGACCCGGGGAGGGAGGGGGTGGGGAGGGGGGTCGGGGAACGAACGCTCCAAAGGGTGAGCCAGGAGAAGCCCCGACCGCCCATCCACAGGCGCTCCGGAGGGCGCGAAAGACCCTCTCCCTTCCCTTCCCACCGCGGCGGCCCGGCCCAGGTGGCGTCGGATGGCCGGGTCGGTCCCCGCGGCCGGAGGGGCGCGGGCGGATGCTGGTCGACCAGGCCAGGCGGCCCCTCAAGCCGGCTCGAGAGCGCGGCGACGGTCACACCCTCACAGACCTGCACGCCCAATCTCAAGCGACAGCAGGAGGCGCCCACGCCTGGGCGCCACCGGGACAGTCGCCACCAGCGTCGCCTGGCTCCCGGAACTCTGCCTCGGGCCCGGCGGCCGAGTCACAGCCCTCACGAAGGTCGCCGCCGAAGCTCCAGAGACAAGGGACAATATAAAAGCGGCCGCCAGGTGGCTCCCGACAACCGGCTCCGACGTCCCCGGGCCGGATCCCGGTCGCCGGCCGGCCACCGAGGACGCTGCAGCGCCGCCGGGCCGCCCAAACGCCCGAGCTCAGCCCGGGGCGAGGCGGCGGGCGTCTGGCGCGGCCCCGAGGCGTCCGTCTCGGAGCTAGCTCCCGGGTCGGCACGACACGGCGCGACCCCGGCAGCAGACGGGGTGG
>NW_026645629.1:57500-67500 GCF_949987535.1 Balaenoptera acutorostrata
AGTTGCAGCAAGCGGGGGCCACTCTTCATCGCGGTACGCGGGCCTCTCACTATCGCGGCCTCTCTTGTTGCGGAGCACAGGCTCCAGACGCGCAGGCTCAGTAATTGTGGCTCACGGGCCTAGTTGCTCCGCGACATGTGGGATCTTCCCAGACCAGGGCCCGAACCGGTGTCCCCTGCATCAGCAGGCAGATTCTCAACCACTGCGCCACCAGGAAAGCCCAGGGTCTCTGTTTTTAATTTAAGGTCCTCTGAAACGTCAGTAAGTGTTCGTGAACATACTCATGTGTACTTTATTCCTCCATCCAATCGTCAGTCATCTGGCAGAAGGAGAGCCTCATCACCGGCAAACAACATTCCGACCCTTAATGAGAAAATACTTTTCTGGTGCTTTCGCCAAAAAATGCAAAGCCCCTTATTTAAGCCAATGACATTAAAAAGAAATCCTTAGTACCTAGGAACAGAACAAAGTGAAAGAAACACAATGCACAGACTTGGGGGAAGAAAGAAAGAAAGAAAGAGAGAGAGAGAGAGAAGAGAAGAGAAGAGAAGAGAAGAGAAGAGAAGAGAAGAGAAGAAAGAAAGAAAGAAAGAAAGAGAAAATCTCTCAACCTAAAAGTTTTTGTAACAAACGGACAATCTGTGATTTGGTAGGTAAAATATATTTTTGGAACGTAAAGTTCTTTGAGACAAGAATGGAGAAGAAAACAAGAAACAGACAATCAGAATTCAGAACGCTTAGAAACCTGAATCGGTCATGAACAGGAACTAGGAAGCCACGGTGAACGGGGTCCGTGACACCAGTGTTTCTGGACCGGCAAATGGATGATTCCATTCCATCATGTCTAGAAGCATACATTTTCACACAGCGTCACTTTTTCAAAATTTCTTTCCCCCAAAGTGATGCCAGAGGTGTGGAGTCATACATCGAAACATCTTTAGTTTTACAGTTAGTTTTAGTTTTACAGTTCCTTCTGTAATAAGGAGACAGGAGTAGGTCCACTGAGACTTGTTGAGCCAAGAACGTTTCCATAGGTTATCTTTGGAAACGATCTAGACGTTCCACGAATTCCCCATCATTCCACTTATGCCAACTCTAAAGTTTCTAAAGTGACCCCAAAGGTCTGGGAGAAACTGTTTTTAAGTAGACCTACATACCACAACACATAACCTTTCTTAAGGAGTTCCTCCACCTAGAGCTATCGAAATCACTTGTTCTAAATCCCATGACGATGAGATGACCCGTGAACATCTCCTGAGACTTTAGACGACGTCAGCCATCACCCCCCAAGTTCTTTTTCTTGCTGACGAATTCGGTTCACTCCCGTGAACTTATTGGATTTGGGGTCGACGTAGATAGAAGAAAAGGTTGACCTCGAATGCTGATCACGCTAAAGACCTGCCTAGTTTCATAAAACCCATCCCTTGACCTTGGCTATATCTCGGCTGAAGGGTTCATCCTAGATCACGTGAACTTGCACAAACCTTCGGGCGGGTCCCTTTCCAGTGGACTGAATTCGGGAGTGCTTCCTTCTAAGCCAGTTCAAGAGAGCTCTTTCACAAGTTAACTGTGGCACTCGGATCCGTACGTAGACACAGGCCAGCTCTAGGAGGGAGCTACAGACATACCCGTTACCGGGCCCTTTCCAGATTCTTGCACAGCAGTACCAATTAAAAGACATAGCTTGTACACAAGGGAGAAGGCGGTGTGCGGGGTGGGGGTGGGGGGTGGCGGGTGGGGATGTGGCGGGGGGGGTGGGGGGGGGGGTGGCGAGAGACAGCTCCCCGAGTCGCTTTGATCACGGAAGGGAGAGTCTGTCTCGGGATCACTGATCATTTCCAGAAATCCTCCAAATTCTTGGATCAGCAGCAGCTGGTTCCACGGTGGCTACCTATGGGGAATAGCAAGCGCTTCCACGAGGCGAAAGAAGCGCACGAGGATTTTCTGCAAGAAAGCACAGAGACAGATAAGGGTTAAATGTATAGTTGAGCTTCCTGTCTCGTGACAACTAGGTACAGTCGTGGGTGTCAACAGAGGTAACGTTAATCTTTTACTCCCGCGAGCCTCTTTTGTGTGTGTGGGGGGGGGGGGTGTGGGGTGTGTGTGCGTGTGCGCGCGCGCGCGCGCGCGTGTGTGTGTGTGTGTGTGTGGAAGGTCCGGGTTATTGCTCAACGCCCCTCATGTCATATCCCCTTGCGATGAGGTCACCCGGAGTCAGGAGTGTGCGTATCTCCGTGATGCATCTGAAAGGCACGTGCCAAGTCAACCCAGGGGAATAGTCAACTGCACCTCAAACAGTGTCTGAGCTTGCGATAGACACACCTGTCTTTCTCCAGTTTTGTCATCTCGACCGTCACCTTTGGACATTGTGGGGATGGCGCAGGCCGAGCCAGAATATCCACCATGTCTTTAAATATCAGTGAGTCTCAAGGGTGTGTGCAACCTTCACCCAGGAAGAGTGCGCCCTGATGAGCAAATTCCAGGGGACGCTGTCTAGAGCTGTGCTGCTGGAGGACCTCAGTTATCTGGGGTCCATGGGTGAGTCTGTCCACAGCCATTTATCTGATAAAAGATTACCCAGAGGAGCTTTGCGTATTCTGCCCCCCCCCCCCCCCCGCCCACCACGCCGATGCCTATACACTTACAGAGCATCCACATCTGCCTGAAGGGGATGTGCTTCTTTCTTTCTTTCTTTTTAATTTTTTTTTTTTCAGGATCCCACCAGGATGGACAATTTCTGGCCACAATCACACGTCTTCCTTTCTGCTCCATATCTAACACTCAGAACAGTGCAGGACACTCACCTCATGGCACGCCTGCATCCAGTGGATGGATCAACGTGATAGGTAGTTCCTAACCAGCTCCTCTGCTCTTGAAACCGTGGCAGAGTTTGGCACAACAGTCGTCATCATAGCAGACATTTTCCCTTTAAAAGAGAGTTCATGGGGATGGGGGGTGGGGTGGGGGGTGGTTGGCCTTCCGAGGGAGCTGATGTTATTGAATATGTTTTTTTGAAAATAATGTTCGATCCACTATGGAACAATGGATTCACCCTCGTTAGAAAAACAAAGGATTTCACAGTCTGTTTCTGGTCTGGGACCTGAGCTTCAGCAGACAGTTCCTGAATACCTGAGCCCAAAGTCAGCGTCCCTCCTGCTCTGGGGAAGGGCTGGGAGTACTTCCCCGTGCTCAGGACGCCCTTCCCCGTGCTGCTCTTTAACGTTCGTTCGCCTCGCTCCTCCTCCTGACGTGAACCTGAAGACCACACGCAGGTTCCAACGCAGGGCTCCAAATCCAGGTCCATGTTTCCCACGAAACAAGTTATCGGCTGCACCAATCAGATGTGCTTTCACAGCTGGAGCAGGAGGAGAGATGAGGAGGATGCAAGAGGATTTCCCAGAGTCCTGAATCCAGGTGGGCTCCAGGCTCATTCGAGTCGGTGTGGAGAGAAGCCTGGCCACTAGGGGAGAAGGGCAGGTAATGACCACCGCAGACTCCCCTGAGAAAGTAGTTTTCCTGACACATCTTGTAAGACATTACCCAGTGCACTCGTCCTTATAAACACCAGAGAAGTCACACACACACAGCAGAAACCCTGTGTCTGAGATCAGTGAGGTAGAGCCTTCAGCCAGAAATTACCCTCTTTAAGCCGAGGAAAATCATGTGGGGAGAAAGCCTAAGCCTGGAACCACGGTGGAAGAACCTTCCGTTGGCGCTCCAGCCTCAACACACACAGACAGCTCAGAGTGGAATGCATCCCGGACGCGGTAGGGAAGGCAGCACAAGCTTTACTAGGAGGACAGCCGGCCGTCGTCTTGGGCCAGACCACATAATCACCGCTGTAGAAGAAATCCGATGCAATGCATGGGAGAATCCCATTCGCCATGGAGCCAGCACTTGTAGGACATGAGAGGATTCACACTGAATAAAATAGTCTCAGCATGGTGAAGGAAGGACATTCTTCAGTGGTCCCTTATCCCTTGGTGTCCTCACACCAAGGAGGTGCCAATTCTAACGTCACAATGGCAAATTCCTCACCTAGTTCACCTCAAGAAATGAATGCTGGGAATGTACTGACTCTATAAAGAATGTGTGAGCCCCACGATTGAGACAAGGTTCAGACGTTTGGAGATTGTCTATTACTACAAATCTACAGCATAAATAGGTAGATGGCGAAGTATTTTGAGAATGCAAAGTTTGGTACCAAGAAAGAAAGCAACCCCACTTCAGTGGATCAGTACTTGGACATAGGTAAGCACTACCGAATGGGTGTGTGTCTTTCAAAACCAGGAAATGTTGCCCTGAGTCAGAATGGGTCAATTTTCCTTTCATACACTCGCTGTCGATCAGTGAGGGACTTTCTATTTTTATGAAGTTGTAAACATAATTACAAACCCTAGGGTCCATCAGGAACTAAGTTTCAATGGTCAGTAAAAAAGTAGAACACAAGTGATGGGGGTTACCTGTTACATTCCTGTTCAAATAGGTATGCACGCACATGTCAAGGATGAGTGGCCACAAGAATAAACACAACAAAGTTGAAACCTGTGCATGTGCGTGTGTGCGTGTGTGTGTGTGACTCACAGGTGGATGTTTTCCATAGCCGTGCACTATGGCACTGCAGGATCTGTGGTTGCTGAGTCCCCGGAGGTGGAAGCGCAGATACAGGGCCCTGACTGTGAAGTTATCCATGGATTTTCACAGTGCGTGGGCTCGGCACCCGTAACCCTCCATGCTGGTTGTTCAACGGTCAACTCTAGTTTATAGATCAGAGAGGATAACATCATGTGTTCACTATTAATAACTTTTCCAAATAATCTTTATCTTTTTAAAAGGAAGACATCATTTAATCCATTTCACAAGCTGATATTGGGAACCTACTGCCCCAGCACGTGAATTATCCCTACAGAACACAAGATCCCCGAGAAGGAAGAGCCCTGAGCACTGAGACGCCATGAAGGTAGGCTTTTAGATGATATTCTCTGCTTCTCCAGCTTGAGGTAAAACATGGGATGACTGGGTCTACCTATCCCATTCTGGCTTGTCAAATGGGAGCCCCCATGGCACGTATCACCAGAAGTCGGTCCATGATAACTCCAACTATAGGAATTCTTGGCAGTTTTATGTTCAGGATCATTTCTTTTCCTGACATCGATTGAAAACTCCTTGGGCCCTGTTAGCAGTTACAGATTCAATGAGTCCAGTACTTCCTAGGTTTTGTCACGTATTTAGGAGGGGAATCACCATCAAGTTGCTGAAATGAGGACTAAGTGTCTTTCAGACATGGAGATGGAAATAAATGGTGCTCTGCGGGGTGTGCGATGACGGGCACCCAGGATTCCTTCACCCAGCCCTCCCTTTGCTCCCTCACCGCTTCCTGGAAAATTGGTGTGCGCGCGTGCGCGCGCGCGCACACACACACACACACACACACACACACACACACACACACACACAGAGCTCTGGGGGCGCTATTTGCTGTCCATGATTTCACGTGCCTTTTGGGCACGGCTGGTAGAGATGGACATGAAGCAGCAGGACAGCAAGCTGGCATATCGGTCGGCCTAGAGAAGTTTCCCAAGTGAAATATCAGAACCAGGGCAGGGGGGCGCAGAGAGAGGCGGGGAGGGGAGGCCCAGGTGACCTGGGAGAGAAGTTGGGGGGGACCGCTGACCGACCTCGGTTCAGGTTCCCCATCCCCCTCCGGCTGAGAACCTGCCTTCGCTTCCTGCCCTCAGGTGTGTGAGAGGAGCATGTTTCTTTCCAACAAATACCAACACATCAATTCAGTCTGTTTGTGTGTTTGTTCTTGCTTGTTCGTTTTCTGGACGAGGCCAAAGAACCCTTCCAGTGGAGGTGTGTGTACAAAGGAGGATCTGACAGGATGGGAGGGTGCGGGTCAGTCCATGTGCCAAGAAATCCAGAGAATCTGTCGTAGCTGAGACTCGGGCCTTTTGCAGAAATAGGCCAAGAGAGTTCAGATTTGATCATTCACTGCCAAATAGTCATCACAGCAGTTTCCTGGAAGGGATTGTGTTGCAGGAGCCAGCGTGGCCCTCAGCCCTCAGGCCTCAGCCCGGCGGGCGGGCAGGCAGGCAGGCAGGCAGCGGCTATTGTCTGTTGTTCCCGCCCCCACCCCCACCCCCACCCCCGTTCCTTCTCCAGCGCTCCTTCCTAAGTCCCCTGGACTGACCTTTGCCAGGAGCGGGGGAGGGGAGGTCCGGACGATTCATTCGGCAGGGCCTCGTTCAATCGCTCCATTCAAATGCAGAAAGCTCTCCGGTCAAGTCGGAGCGTTTGACTTTGCCTCGAGCTTCTCTTTAACGAATGGCTTTTTCTTTTTTCTTTCCCCAATTTCCCCCACCCTTAGGCTGCCCCCTCCAAACTGCAGGGAGGGAAGGAGGGAGAGAGGAAAGGATGGGAGGAGGATGTGTGAGAAACAGGCCTTTTTTCCGGGCAAAAGGAGTCCCCTCCTTTTCCTAACCCAGGAAACCCCACTACACCATTTGAGAATCATGGACACGCGTGAAAGCAGACGTCTTCACTTGAGATCTTCCTCCGCAGGAGGACAGAAAGGAGGGCCAGTGTGTCCCTCTTGTGCTGGCCGGTTCTTAAGTCACTTGAATTCAAAATAATCAATAGAGCATGGAGGCACATTTTGGGGCGGCCTACTCTGGAGCCCAACAGTTCCCTCCTCTGAAAGTTCCTTGGAACATATTAAAGCTGAGCTGGTGACTCGTGTGTGTGTGTGTGTGTGTGTGTGTGTGTGTGTGTGTGTGTGTGTGTGTGTGTGTGTGTGTCTGAGTCAAGGAGATTTCTAGATGTCAGGGTCGAAGCAACTTTAGAAGTTTGAAATAACTCTGATGATGTCGTCGGGTGTTTGGTTCAAATTTCGGAGTGGCTCTCACAGAAACAGGAACGAGGACTTTTTCCATAGGAGCCGTTGTGGCCGTTTCTCTAAGGTTTCCGTCAAGTTCTCTAGCTTCCGTTTGCAGGGCTTCAGGCAAAGGGCCGTTTTAGTTCTCAGTGATGCCAAGTCAAAAGGGTGGGAGAAAATGGCAAACGTTCATGGAGAGAGTCGTAGCCAGATATTGGAGGGAACTCAAAAAACTTCGGATGCAGTCCAGTTTTCAGGTTAAGAACAACACCCTAAGGGAAGTGAGTAGCACCAGAATTTCATATCCACAAGTGTGCATCCCCGTTTTATGGAAACATAATTTTGGCCTCCAAGTAACATATGCAAATAACTCTATTGCCAGGGAAATAAGAAGCCTCACTGAGAGTTTCTGAATTAAGGAAAGTAGGGAGAAAAAGATCAGTGATTCTATCCTGCTGACAGAGGTATAAGTTACCAAATGGACGTCCCCCTTTAAAAATAAAAGAAGAAAATTGGGTTTTGTTTGTTTGTTTTTGTTTTTCCTTGTATCTGGAAAACAAAAGATTTAACAATCAGTCCTAATCTCTCCCTCTCTCCCTCTCTCCCTCTCTCTCTCTCTCTCTCTCTCTGTTTCCCTCTCTCTCTCTCTCTCTCTCTCTCTCTCTTTATATATATATCAAAATACTTTATATAGATATTCTTTTCCAGATTCTTTTCTCTCATACGTTATTACAAAGTAGTAGTGAGTAGAGTTTCCTGTGCTATATAGTAGGAGGTGTTTGTTGATTACCTATTTGATGTACAGTAATGTGTATATGTTCATCTCAACCTCCTAAGTTATCTATCCCCCGCTTCCCCAAGCAGTCCTGTTTTACACAAGTAGTCATACACATTGTCATCCTATTCATCAGTTCATTCAACTCCATGTAAGTCATTCTTGTTCTTCTTGGAGTCCAGTTTTTCCGTCGGTTCTGCCGACCTTGCCTGATGATTGAGGGTGACTGGACGAGTGACGGTTCCAAAAAGTTTACAAGAGCTTTTGTGAAGGATTGTAGGATTTGCCCAGAGAAGCGGGTGCCTTGATCTGATCACACGGGAGGCTGTGGAAGGTAGACCCCAAGTGGCAAACACATTTTGTTTTTTTAACAGTCTCTGTGCCACGGTGAGGACATCAGGCTTGCAGCGAGGGAAGACTTCAACCCACACGGAAAACATACAAGGATGTTTGGATGACCCCTACTAAGTGGCAGTGGAATGAAGTCCAGTGGCTGGGGTTCAGAGGGTCCAGAGAGAGGAGGTTTTCTTTCCATAGAGAAAAATGATTTTTCCCCCCCAGGGTTACAAGCATGACAGGCCAGACGTTGCCGGTAGACTGTAGAAGTCTTCCTGCCAATGTCTATTTACAATTGGAGTCATCTTGGAGGCACCATGGGCGGGTGAAGGAATGCAAGGTGTGGGGGAGGGGGGAGGTTGGCCAGGGAGCAACCGACTGGGCCACCGTCTCCCGTCTGCCATAGCCCCGACCGGCTGTTGAAAGGACAGGATGGACTTGATCCACGTGTGCCCCGCCACCCCCACCATCTTTCCACAGGCTGTTGTTACTGCCTTGGCGTGAAAGTCGGTTAGAACATCTCCCTGATACTGGGTTCAGCCCCTTTCGTGTGAGCCTCCATTTTGACGATGACAGACAACACTTTATGCCAGGGCAGAGAAGACTTCCAGGAAGAAAGATCCCATCATTTCTGGAACAGTTAGAACACATCGGTGTACAGACACAAGCCAAAGAAGACTTCACGTTGTTCCTTCCTCTTTGACAACACTTTCCCGTGTCATCGAACCTCTCCAAGAAACTTACTCAGTTTCATCTCTCTCATTTCTCAGGAGAGAGAACACATTTTTGAGCTATTTTGAGGGCCCTCACCTCCTGGATCCTATCTCAAAGTGCGTTCGAAGTCCAAAGGACTTCATCTGTCCTTTAATTTTTGGGCAAATGTGTCCAAAATATCCAAAAGATTGTAAAGCACTTAATGTGATAGGTCACTGTGAAACAGTGCTTCGTTAGCCATGTCACCAACATCCCAAGGAAAGACTTGCTAGGCAGAGAGAGAAGCTTCTTCTTCAGTTCTGAGCCAAACCTGGTTCTTTGAATATCGAGAGGACTAAGTTGATGTGAGTCCGCCAAGACCTGATAAAGGCAACCTAGAAAATAAGTGATGACTTTTGACAAAGACATAAGCTTTTCTTTCTTTCTTTCTTTCTTTCTTTCTTTCTTTCTTTCTTTCTTTCTTTCTTTCTTTCTTTTTCTCTCTCTCTCTCTCTCCTCTCTCTCTCTCTCTCTCTCTCTCTTTCTCTCTCTCTCTCTCTCCCCTCTCTCTCTCTCTTTCTCTCTCTCTCTCTCTCCCCTCTCTCTCTCTCTTTCTTTCTTTCTCTCTCTCCTTAAAGATAAAGGAAAAAACCTTTCCTAATCTAATCTAATCTCTCATGATGGGCAGAGCAGACCGATAGAAGAAAAACCCAAACCTGGTCCTTTTAACAGAGAGAGACAACTAAATTCTAAGTTTGCACTGGTTTCATGTTGATACAAAAACTCATTTCTGTCTTTGAATCCACCCTCATCTTTTCCAGTCCTGACCACGGATCCAATTCCTTTCCAAAGACACTTTTCTTCACACACCTTTTCCAATTGTCTGTGCCCATTTTTAGCTTGTCCCTTGTTTTCTTTCTTTTCCATTGAGAAATGACTACCTTTAGGACAAAAATCTCTTTCTCCTTCCCCCAAACCTTATCTCCATACACCTTCTACTTTGCCTCCGCCCCCCCCCCCCCCAAAAAAGTCCTCTTCCTACCGTGACGATGGCGACATCAGGTAGCTTGGACCACACACGTTCCTTCTTTAGAATGCCTCGTCCTTGGACACTGTCTTTTTTTTTTTTTTCCCTCTTCAGTGAAAGTAAGGAAGCCAACCACAGTGAACAGTGTGAACATGGAATACTTTGTAGAAGTCTAGGCTCCTACCTAGTACAGTCTTTCCCTAAAGCACAAGATCTGTCTAGGCATGGAACCAAACATGCTCAGTCTCTCCTCCGTAAAAGGTCCAAAGCAGGGAGACCCTTAGACTTGTGG
>NW_026645629.1:85000-87500 GCF_949987535.1 Balaenoptera acutorostrata
ATCCCCCACCCATCGTCTCCCCCTTGGGCCCACGGAGGCGCTCCACAAACCGCCCAGTCCACGAATGGGCGGGGTGGTGGGGGGGGTCTGCGGTACGGGTAAGCACACGGCCCACAGGAGCGCTCGCGGCCACAGCCGGGGGCACAACCTCAGCCGCCCCCAGGCCCAACACGATCCCCCCCACAGCACAGCCATGGGAGGACGACCGCGACGAGGCGGCACCCGGCCCCCCACCAAGGGGGGGGAAACAGAGGCACGCCTCCCTTACCGTCTCGACCCCCCTCAAGAGAGCCACTCAGGGGACACACCACCGTGGTGGGGACCCGAGGAGCACGCTGGGAAAAGGGAACGACACCACCGCTCGGCCTCAGGCACCTGAGGGACAACCTGGAGCGCTCCAGGGGCACCACCGACGGCCAAGCAAGGCACGCTCACGCGCCAGCAGGGGCGCGCAGCGCAGCGGCGGGACGGCCCCCCCCACCGACGCGGGGAGGACCGCTCGCGAGGCACACGCCAAGGAGGCGAAGCGAGAGTGTCTGCTGTGTCCGAGGACCACGGACCCGCCCGCGCCGTGAGGCAGGGGGCGGGAGACCGAGGGTCAGGGCCGGAGACCACCACCCCTGCCTTCCACACACCCCTCGACAGGCCAGGAGGGCATGAAAAGAGAGGCGAGGGGCCCGCGGACAGAACGAGAAGAGCGGTCCCGTTCGCCAGGAACGTCCGTCCCTCGTCTGGCGCGACTTAGGTCCGGCCCAGGAGAGCGCAACATCACCACATCGATCAGTCAATCCAGCGAGCCAGGGGCCAGAAAGCCCCGAAGGGGAGGGGCACGGTGAGGACCATCATCCGAGGAGCCTGCTTCAGCCTCACCGGCAGCCCCCCCTCCCACCACCTCCTTTTCTTTCTCTCAGGCAACAGTGGCCGACGACCCCGCGAGGAGAACGCCTGACACGTGGCACGGAGCCTGCGGGGTGGGGTCGTCTCAGCCACCACCGGGTGCCTGCGGCGGGGGGGTGGGAGTCACACGGGGTAGAAGACCCACGCGCCACCTCGCCCCGCCGCCCTCAGGTGAGCCAGAGACCGGAGGCGGCGCCGCGGGCCGGGTCAGCCAGGCGCACACACGAGAGCCGGCGCGCAGGCCCAGGCGGGCGGCTCAAGCAGCAAGGGCCGGTTCGGGTGCCAGGCGGCAGTCCCAAGCCCAGAGCCCTGCATGCGTCCGGAGTCCCAAAGTCCTCAGCGACAGACGCCAGGGAAGACCGTGTCAGCACCTACCTGGTGGCAAAAAAGGCCCATTTCGGGCGAAAAAAATCACGACGCCCGGCAGCGGGGCCCATCCACGAATCGCAGGGGGGGTCCCCAGGACCTCGGTCCCGCCACCTGTCCCCAACACTTCCCCATCCACACCAGTCCCGGAGCTCTCGGGGCCATCTGGTCGACTCGAGGAGCGTGCTGGCAAAGTGGGGGCGGGGCGGGAGGGGCGGGAAAACGTGGGAGAGGCAGCGAGCGGGCCGGGGTCGCCCTCCCCGGTTCGCCCGCGCGGGCAGGTACCGGTCCCTCCGAGTCTCCGGGCGAGGACTTGGTTAGAGACAAAGAAATATCCCACTCGGCCGCCTCCGACGAGCGGGCCCCACGAGGGACCGCGCCCGGGCCCAGGCCGCCCTATCCGGGCCACCCAGTACGGCTCGGGCCGGTCCCCAGCCCCCGGCCGGAACTCGCGGTGGAGGAGGGGGCGGGGCAGGGTGAGAAAAAGTCGCGTCCGCCGACCGGGACCCACGTGGGCACGCTGAAGGGCCGGGTGCGCCCTCCCCGGCCACCCGCGCGAGCAGGGCCCGGTCCGTCCACGTCCCCGGACCCAGGGGGACTTGAAAACATTTTCCCAGGGAGGCGCCTCCCAGGCGACCAGAGCCCACGAGGGACCGCACCCGTGTTGGCCCGTGCCGGTCTCTCCGGGTCACCCCTCGCGGCCCAGGCCGGTCCGGTCCCCACCTCTGGAGTCCGACTCGGAAAAACATCGGTCAGAATGAATCCGACCACCGGGACCCACGCGCGCCCGCCACCGAGCCCGTCGCGCCCTCCACCGGCCTAAACGCACGGGCCCGGGCCGGTCCCCACCTCCGGAGCGGGGCGCTGTGGGGACCCGGGGAGGGAGGGGGTGGGGAGGGGGGTCGGGGAACGAACGCTCCAAAGGGTGAGCCAGGAGAAGCCCCGACCGCCCATCCACAGGCGCTCCGGAGGGCGCGAAAGACCCTCTCCCTTCCCTTCCCACCGCGGCGGCCCGGCCCAGGTGGCGTCGGATGGCCGGGTCGGTCCCCGCGGCCGGAGGGGCGCGGGCGGATGCTGGTCGACCAGGCCAGGCGGCCCCTCAAGCCGGCTCGAGAGCGCGGCGACGGTCACACCCTCACAGACCTGCACGCCCAATCTCAAGCGACAGCAGGAGGCGCCCACGCCTGGGCGCCACCGGGACAGTCGCCACCAGCGTCGCCTGGCTCCCGGAACTCTG